>NW_004798320.1:144574-159111 GCF_000002075.1 Aplysia californica | reverse complement strand
TGAGTGTAAAAAACTAAACTCAGGTTTAATACAGTACCTTATAGGCTATAGATCTTTATGCCCTTCTTCAGTTTGCTTGCAATAGCCTTGGGGTGGTTCAAAGTTATGCTCGAAATAGCTGGATATGAATAGAAGTGATAACAGACGAGAGAACAATAACGGCGAAAAAGAACCAATTAAAAATAAAATGTATATATAAAATGATTGATCCACTGTTTACCATTGATGCCATGACGACAGTACGATAACCTACTTTTCTCCGACGGCATAGATCTCAGTGGAGACATTTTCGTGTCCTTTCAGAACAGATAGATAGATAGATAGATAGATAGATAGATAGATAGATAGATAGATAGACACATAGACAGACAGACAGACAAAGAGATAGAGAGAGATAGAGAGAAAGACAGACAGACAGACAGAGAGAGAGAGAGAGAGAGAGAGAGAGAGAGAGAGAGAGAGAGAGAGAGAGAGAGAGTTTCATTCTAGTTCATGCAAAGGAAAAGAAAGAAAATCTGGATCAGTACTAACAACAGACCTTTATCAAGCAAATAATTGTATCAAGTACTTAAATAGGCTCCTCAATTTCATTTTGACTTTGTTAACAACACGAGCCGGATTCTTCATACTAGGCCCTAAACAATGAAAAAACTTTGGGCATAGGGGGGAAAAGGAGGTTGGGGGGGGGGACGGGGGGCGGCTCAGAGAAAAGGAAATACTAGGCCTTAAAAAGTCTCGTTTTCTTTATAGTATCGTATGAAATTGGGTACAACTTAAGGTCAATGATTATAAAACATTACCAAAATTGATTAACTTTTCAAACTAAAGTTAAAAATTCTCTCAGCGATGTATTTCAAACAATGAAGAGAGGGAGCCAAAAGCTCAAGGCGAAAAATGCGTGACGTGACGGCTCGATGCGATGTCAGGGTGGAAGGGTTCAGCTAGGTTTTCGCCGATTTGGTTGATAAAAGGGTAAGACTACATTAGCCAAGGTAAGACTTCTAAGATAACAATTTAAACGTTTTCTGGAAGAACAAAGACTGGTTTATTAACCAGGGTAGTTTGAAAAAAATAAGACGGAACGATTTAAAAAAAACAATGGTTATAAAATGTCTATTTTCTAATATCTCGAGACTCGTGAGTCGCACATCGACCTGGAAAAAAACCTTTTGAAGGTCATCCAAAGGTTTTTGAGGACATGTATCGGACTTGAATGTTGGTCCCCAAAATTAAACAAAAATATGGGCAGATTGAATCCTCTGTCGTAACCAGACGTCATGTCCAGAAACAAAACTCAATCGGACTTTCCGAAGCCAAATCACGCTATAGTGAGCTCGTTCACTGAAGTGCCTATAAAGTCATACCTTCCAAGCCAAGGGTAGTTTTTAAAAGGGAACATTACACCCCATCCTATTGTTGTCATTCGACGATAAAATTTTTGTTCATGTAATCTGCCTGCTTCAACTCACTTGCTTTCAGTTGCGATGTCGATCATGCAGCAAATAACTGTCGAGAACTTTTGTTTGGATTGTACAAGAATTGGGTGAACACACACACACACACACACACACACACATACACACTCTCTCACACACACACACACATAAACACTCACACACACACACTCCCCCCTCCACACACACAAACACACACGCAGGGGCCAACACCTGGACTTCTAGGCCAGGAGAGCCCCCAACATTAAATGTAGATCTAGCTTTTTTTCAACGCTACATATATATAGATCTAATATATGAACATGAAAAGAATCTATGTATTTGTATATATACGCATGATATACATAATATAGAGGTGTCTGCAGTGTAATGGTTAGGCGCTTTGCTGTATCACGTCCGATTCCGAAGTAGAGTAGGTCTTTCTGCTGGGATGTTGTATTCCTATCATCCCGGGTTGGCCCTGACATGCACACTCGGAAGCACGCCTCCTAAATGATCTAAGTTGTGTCAATGGGATAGTAAAGCACAGAACATTGGTAAATGTTTCGTTGGGGGGGGGGGGGGTTGTGTTTTACGGCGCTTGCACCTGTATAATAAGGTCATATGAGCGCGCGGGACACATACAACATTAGTTTCAGTTGGTACGAAATTTTGAATTTGGCCCTGGTGGTGGCCGAAGCCTACCCTTATCGATTTTGGACAAAGGGATCTTTAACGTGCGCAACCTGCACACATGACCTCCGAGATTTTTCGCCCTTGACCGAGAAGATTAGGTGTAGATCTTTTTTTTTTCTTATCTCAGTCAATTGAAGACGGAAAATGTTTTTGAAAATTGCCAGGAAAAGAAAAAGAACAATGTATTAGTTTTCATGGGGTCATTTAAGCACAAAATCCTCAATGATCTCTCGATCCCCCAAGAATGATCGCGCGTCCCCCCCCCCCCCCTGGGGGTGGGGTGGGGGTGGTCGCGACCTACAGGTTGAGAACCCCTGCTGCTAAACCCTTCTACAGTGACATCGCGCCGAGCCGTGACGTCATGTACTTTTCGCCTTGAGCTTTTGGCTCCCCTGTTCATTGTTTGAAATGTACGAGACAGGGAAATACATTGCTGAGAGATTTTTAAACTTCAGTTAGAAAAGTTAATCAATTTTGGTAATGTTTTATAATCACTGACCTTACTTTGTGCCTTAGTTCATTCGATAGTATAGGGAAAACGAGACTTTTCAGACCCAAGTATTTCCTTTTCACTGAGCTTCCCTCTCCCTCCTTTTTTCCCCCTGCCCAATGCGAAGGGCCTAGATTCTAGATCTAGATCTAGTATGAAGAGTCTGGACTCGTGTTGTTAACATAGTCAAAATTAAATTGAGGCCCCTTTTAAAGTATCTGATGCAATTATTTGCTTGATAATGTTTTTTAGGTCAGTATTTAGTACTGATCCAGATTTTATTTCTTTTCTTTCGCTTGATCTAGAACGAAAAATGCTAGGAACTGGAATGTGGGGTCTGCTGCATGCCTCCCCCCCCCCCCCAAAAAAAAAATTAAAAAAATAAAATTAAATAAATAAATAAATAAATAAATAAAAATCCCCCTTCCCCCGCCCCACCCCTAAGGCTCCCTCCCTCCCTCCCTCTCCTTCTCTCTCCTTCTCTCTCTCTCTCTCTCTCTCTCTCTCTCTCTCTGTGTCTGTGGCTGTGTGTGTGTGCATGTGGGTGTGTTTTTGTGCTTTCGTGTGTTCCCACTCCTCTCCTATATTCATAACCGTACCCCTCTTTTCTTCTCCATCCCACAATACCTGCTCTTCAACTTGACATACATTGTCTCTACATTATTTTTTAAAAAAATATATATATATTTATATATATATATATACACACACACATATATATATATATATAAATATTGTTTTTGTTGTCTTATTTCTCTTTAAATCGCAACCGCAGCCATCCTTCAACGACGCACAGTATTAGCAGTGTAAGCCTGTAACACTTTTCCACTGATGAAACAACCCTGAAGAAAGGTGCCAGTTGAAACAAAGTGAGCACTTTTGCTCCGCAGTTCTCACTTTACTTTACATTTTCCTTCCTCTGGTATCCTTAGGATGTCGAGGGCAGGTGCAGGTTTCGGCGTCAGTGATAGATATGTTAATTAGTTATTTTGTTCCATGACCTTTTTAACCCCATCAAGTCAGGTCTTTCTTGGTCTTCCTCTTAATTTAAAGCAGGATTCGCGAGTGTTGTAAGCTCTAGCCACTAGTTGTTTCTGGGGCATTCTGGTTTGATGTACGAACCATTTGACTCTTTGACTCAAATAAATGTATTACTAGTCTCGTTCCTTATGCGGTCTCCTATGGTGGCGTTTGTGATTTTACGGAGACACCTAATTTCACGTGCATTGATTTGTCTTTCTCTTGTCTTGGCTTTAGTATGTTAAGGTTGGTACATGTGATGAAGATTCTATTGATGAGCTGGGATTTCACTTCAGTTGGGATGTTCTTGTGACCGAAAAGGGGTGCTAGCTGGTAGGTCACTGCATTTGCCTTCAAAGTTCTTGTTCCTTTTTCTTTGTCCATACGCCAACATTGTATGAAGATGCTTCTCAAATATTTAAATTACTCTACTTGTTGGAGATGTGTTCCATCAATAAGGATGTTGAGTTTCCCTGGTTTTCTTCTAGCCTTCCTAACTGCTGTTTTTTGATAAAGTGATTTTCATGTTTCGGTGTTTACATTCCTCATTAATTAGTTTTGTGTGTGTTGTAGTGATTCCTCTTCATCTGTATTTAATGTTCTCTGGTTATCAGCAAATAGAAGCTCGTTCAGTTCATTGATGTTGTCTTTTGCTGCTTTCGTGATCTTATCCATGTAAGTGATGAAGAGCAGGGAGAGAGAACACGTCCTTGTCTCACCCCAGACCTGAAGGGGAAACAGCCGGAGAGTCCTTCTGTTGATCTTACGGCACACAGGCTGTTTTTTTAAAAAGCCATGATGTTCTACAGCAACTGTCCTGTTACACCATATTCCTCTAAGACCTCCTAAAGTTGACATCTATTTACCCTATCGAACGCCTTTTCGTGGTCCATGAAGTCTATATTGAGGTCTTGTCATGTCCAATGGCAGTCTCACACAACTGTGCCACAGCAAAAAAAAAGGGTCAGTACAGCCCCAGCCTTTTCGGAAGCCAAACTGGGATTCATTGAGTTGAGTCTCTACAATTGGTCTCATTCTCATTTCCAGTGTCTTGGCAAACGTTATATCCACGCGGCTGAGAAGGGATATTCCTCTGTAGGCTCTGTGTTGTATTTGTCTCCCAGGCCAGGATACATATCCTTCATAGCCAGAGTTATCTGATATGGCCGCATAGTTTTATCTCTTCTGCTGTGATGTGTTCAACGCCTATCGTTTTCTTTGTGGGGCTTTCACTCAGCAGTATTGAGGGTTCTGGAGTGGTTACTTTCGGTGAGAAGCTGTTTGGTGTTGTCTTTCCTATAGGATTCAGCAGCTCCAGGAAATAGCGTTTTCATCTTTCCTTAATCTTTGGCTTTCTGAAAATAGGGTTTCCGTTTTTATCATTGACTATTTCAGTTTGGTTGAGGGGTTCTTCCCGCATCGTCATGCTTTTTTAACTCTCTTGTAAAACTCTCAAGGGTCTTCTTTACATTTTGTTACCAACTGTTTCTTATATACTGTCCAGGATTCTTTTCTTAGATTCCTTTACTACCCTTGATGTTTAGCGGCTTTCTTTTCTGTATAGGATGTAATCGTCCTCTGTATTTGATTTCTGCCTCTTTTTTAATGCATTTTTCTTCAGCTGGATGGCTTCCTTCACTTCATCATTCCACCATATAGTTGTTTTCTTTTTATGCAATCTCGTTTTCCTGGTGCCGCACTCTTCTTTTAATGCTCTGTACACACGGGCGCTAAAGTAGCTCCATTCCTCTTCAATGTCTCCCGGTTGTTTGGGCAATTTGTGATATACATCTTTCAAACGTTCATGTATCTTATCTTTGGTATGGTTATTTATATTTCTGAGATTTACGACTTCTCGTCGTTTCTTTGCTTCTGGCCTTTTCCTGTTTGGTGTGTCAATAGTCATGATGACTGGTCTGTGGTCAGTGTCTGTGATGTAGATGGGAATCACTCTTGAGTCTCTGATTTCCTCTGTTTTGATCTTTTGGCCAGGATAAAATCAATTTGTGGTGCTATCTTTAGGTCATTCCGTTTGTACCAAGTTTTAACCTGATTCCTTTTGTGTTGGAAGAAGGTATAACACTGGTATGACGAGGTCATGTTCAGCGCACAACTGTAATATCATTTCTCCATTGATGTTTTGACCTTTTTCTCTGTCACTGTGTGGCCCCATGTATCTCTCCCACGTCGTCTTCCTTGTTTGCACTCTGCCGATAAAGTCCCCCATGGTTGTCACATTATCTTTGTCATCCACGGTGTTTAAACGGTCACTCAGTTGATCACAGAACTGATGTCGCTGTTCTTCGGGGTATAAGTCATTGCATGGTGCATATATCTGTATTTGATGCCCCTCAGTAATTATCATTTTCTATGGTGATTCTTGTATCAAGCTCACGCTTTATACTATACAAACATACACAGAAAAGAACGTGGACAGATAAGGAATCGGCGCGGTTCGTCCATAGAGCACAGTCGTGCAGTGCCGCCCAAACTGTTTTTATGTTCTATTACGTAAAACAGCCACAATAATAAAATAAAAGAAGCCAGAAACAAACACTGGGCAAATATAATATCAAAACAAGGTCCTCACTGGCCCCATAACTGTCATTTCTGTGTCTATAGCGCCGTAAAACATCTAGCATGCCATGTCAAAGTCCACGCGCTTCAGCTAAACATAATAGGATATTCAACAGTGTAACCTGACCTATAAATCGCTCTTGGGGATAACCCAAGCGATGACGACACTCGTAGCGAGTTTGGCGGTCCATTAATATTAATAAGACGGCACATCTCAAATGTGCTCCTGCCGAATAGTGCCGAAACATAGCCCACAGTAAGCAGTCTAAAAATAAGCGCGATAGGGCCTAGACCGTACGGTATTTTTTGCCCATATTATGTGGGCCCCGGAGCAATTCAGCGGAGTGCTCGAGTGAATTGTGACTGGTTCATTGTCTATCTTGCCACTATTTTAAGTGACTCTGTGACCGTGAATTTGAGGGAGGTGAACGTGACCGTCCTGAGTTGTGCCTTTGAATGGTTTTGTAGTGGAGTAGTGAAAGTTATTACTTGAGTGTTCAGTTCCAATACAGAATGAACGAAATGAATGTTTATCGAAAAACAAATTTAGGACTAGAAATTATAGCGACAAGTAAAAAGGAGGAAAATAAAAGCACGAGGTCCTCCCTCACCAACCCAAATCTTAAAATTACACACCGTCTCATTTACTATGCCCTTGACTATCTTCAGCATGCGATAGCTTAATTGTGCACGTCCAGTTTTTAGACTCACAAACTGTCCCTAAAAGGACGTTTGACTGTTAATAGGGAAAAAGAAAAACCCACACCCCAGAGTACCCGCCAACCTCCTGCATGAGTTATGTACGTAAGATTGAAACTGCTTTGAATCTTAATCATTTCCCCCAATAGCAAGTTAAAGAACTCTTTAAAACAAAATGAGTGATGTTTTTCTTTTTAAAATCGGACCCTTATTATGGAAAGTGTGCCCGTTTTTGGGGGGTTTTTTGGTTTTTTTTTTGGGGGGGGGGATTATAAGCATGGGACTCCCGAAGTCACGATTATGACATAAATAAACGGTAAATAAAATTTTACTCTTAATATACTTGACTTTTATTTTTATATATTGATTCTACATAAAATAACAAACAAAATGATGCCTCAATGGTTACGATACAACTATTATCAAGAATTGTATGACGTTGTGAAGCACAATTTAGAAGTTTGGTGGCACAAAATGCAATGCAAAAATTTGGCCAAATCAGGGCGAGAATTGATTCACAAAAATTGTGGCTGCTTCTGAACTAACAAAGATAGCACCAACATTTAAAAAGCTCTGAAAACAGAAAGCCAAAGTCTTTCCAAAAATCCTAATTCTTGTGACCTCGGAGAAGTTTGAAAATTTCACTGAAATGTCTAATTCAATCTATACCATTTCACAGTTTTCAAAGAATGATCTGCAGTAAACACAATCATTGTCCGACCCTTTCCCTCCCCCAGTGGACCAATCATGGATGGGGTGTTTAGACAAGAGTCGTTTGGTTTGTAGATGGTGAAAAATGCAAACAGACTCATCGCTCTGACCTTCTCACGGGACAAACTGTCACTCACTGCTCGAGGTCATTCGAATGTCTGTTTGATGGGTACGAGGTAAAATTTAGTTGAAACGGATGAGAGAAAATCCAAGGATTGCCACGCCTGTCGCGTCGGAAAACGATTTAAAGCGAGCGTAAACAATGCTCCACCCTGGAAGTATACAGCAAGATTTGGCTCAAAGGCTCAACGTCCACAGAGACAGTATTGGACACGTGCCCTGGCGTCTAGAATGATGAATGATAGACTTGGAAGTGGTAGACTTTGGATCACAACGAAGAAACAAGACCGAGACATTACCGCTTTCATCTCCAGAAAAGACTGCATCTTGCATCACTGCGGCACGTTAAGTCCCTGAATAAAGACCAATCTTTGCGAAAACTGAGTACATGTAGTCCCAAACGTTAGATGAACTTAAACAAATGCTAGAAAGAATCTTGCAGCAGATTCCCCCCAGTAGGTTATCCAAAAACTTTACTTTTCCAAGCGTCGACAGTGTCAGTCAGTTATCAGTGTGGCAAGTGGCCATACGCGGTACTGATTTTGTGACTTCGGAAACTGGGAGGGGGAAGAAGATGGGGCTTAAATTTTGACGGATAATTTTGTACCCTAAATGAACACCTCTGTTAAAATGATCTATGCTCACCAATTCTTTATGTGCGTGTCATCTCGGAAAGAGATAGAACTTCTTAGGAAAATTGGTTTGCAAAGTATAATATTCGATTTCTATGCACACTTACAGTACTGTTCTCTGTAAGTATGAAAATAATATCATTGTCATTCAAAACAACCTAAACCGGCCAAGAAAGAAAAATATACGATCCCCGTTTGATTTCACTGACATTTTTTTTATAGAAATCTTGAGATGAAAAGGATTCGACAGACTATACCTTACTTATACTTTTCCGATCCAGCGGCCATATTATGAGTTCTAGCCCTTCGGCCTATTGATGTGGCAAAGAATTTACAAGGATTTATCAGCTGCGGTTTGTCGCTGTATAGAGTATTTCTGACATAATCTGTGAAGGCAGGTAGGTAGGTACTACGCAGGTCTTTTTAAGAGCCAGCAGGTAAAGAGGTGATATTGTTATAATACTGTTTCATCCTGTCATGGCAGCCACAGAGTGGACAGGCAGGTGGGGTATCCTTACGGATCCTGTTTAGGAAGGAATTCAAAGGGATGTTTTGTTTTCGCAGGCGAAAGATGGTGACTTGTTCTCTTCTACTCAGGAAATTTAGTGCATCTTTTGAGTGGAGAGCAGTCATGTTCGCAAATGCAGTCCTCCCTGTTGTAGCATTCGATGATGTTCTTGACTGTCTTTTGTGGCACTTGATTTTGATGTCTTGTTTGTGATGCTCTCTTCTTGGCAAGGCTGTCTGTTCTGTCATCACTTGGGATGTTGTTGTGGCCATGTATCCACTGTAGAGTCAGATCGACGAGATAGATCTGTATAAAGGTGTTAGAGCCATGGATATCCAAGCAGGGCTTTCGAAATCCATGTTTTCCTAAGCTTGGAGTACTAATTTTCCGTCTGTGGAGATTTACAGTATTCTTGATTGTATCAATGTAATGAAAATGTTGGTTGGGTGGAGGATTGCTGCTTTAATCGCGATGGCCTCTGCCTCATAATTTATACAAGAAATACCACAGGCACTAAAAGTTCTTTGCATATCTTGTCAGGATATTCTTTTCTTACTCCAAAGCTTGCATTAATGGTTCCCATGGCTGATCCATCGGTGTGAATATGGACTGAATTACTAGGTTAGGAGCCATGTTTTAGCAGTGGTCTTCAGTTCTACTGGGTCATATTCCTTTATGAGGGAAGTTTTGAAGTTGGTGTTCTTGATCTAGGTTTTTATGGGAAATTCTGGTCTTAAGGGTTTCAGAATAGTTTACTCTATTAAACGGAAGTTGGGTTCTTCTTCTACTTAGGTGACTGTGCCGAGTATTGATCTTCCATGAATTCGTTTCTCTGGTCGTCTATGTTCAATGATCTTTTTGTTTGGGTCGTTTGTGTCTTGTCTCTTGTAGCGCACCTGTGTGTATGTACTGATTATTTTGGACAGGTCCAACTCTTGATAATGATTTGGTCCGAATGTTCAAGAAATGACCTGGGTCCGCGAGGGTTTGCGGGGAAAGAACAATGAAAATAGCCACAGAACCAACAGTTTTATTTTCATGGAATCAAAACTTTCACATGAGATACTTAGATTATAGAGCTACTTTTCCATATAAATCGGTGCTTATTTGTCCAAAGCTGCATGGGATAATAGAAGTCCCATTTGAAGAAATCCGTGTCAAGATTTTGCAAGCAAGCTTAAGAATCACCGGATGTGTCAAGACTTGATGGAATAGGGCACGCGTTAATGTTTGAGCATTTTATTATTATTGCTACCTTGAACAGAGGTAGAGATAGTGACGACTGAAGGTTATTGGGGTCGCTTGGTGCAAAAGGAAAAAAATAACGAGAAAATTGCCGCCAGAGTTTGGTGAATTCGAAAGCTCTCGTCTCCTTGGAAAGTGTAAATTCACATATTCTGTGCCTTGTGCTTTTATTCAATGTTTAACATTAAAACCAGGAACAAAAGAAACGTGTTTTTAAAGGGGAAGGGGAAGGGGAAGGGGAGGGGGGGGGGGGGGGGGGGGGGGCACACCCCGAGAGTCACGATTCCGGTCAAAATTATGGATTTTGAGTTGTAGGCATTTTTAGCTTTTTCCGCCTCTCTTACAACTATTTCATAGCATACGAACCTCCTAAAGCCTTATTTCTTCCCGTACCAGGCATGTTCGTCACCACCATTTATGATAAAATCAATCTTTAATTTTTCTTTATCGCCAGTTTTCTCAAAACGCTGTTTTTGTATAGACTTTTAAAAAATAACTCTACCACTTTGTATCTAATCTTCATGAAATTTTCACAAAATGAAGAAAAGAAGTAATCTAAAACTCATCTGTTAAATTTTTTATACATAGAATAGATTTTTGTAGGTGGATTTTCATGGATTTTTCGCAAACTTGAATATGACCTCAGGAAAAGATTAATTAAAAATGTTCTAATTCGTTTAGGAAAAATTCATCAGAGAACATTATAGATCTAATGTTTGCTAACATGTTTGCAAAAAATAACAACAATCTATGTCGATGAAAATTAGTGAGGTATTCATTACGTAAGACATGTTACTAAAATCTAATATGGCGCGGTATCCATGGAACCAAAACTTTTTTCTCAAATTTGATTACGGTTTTTAAGACTCCTTGCTATGCTTGTTATATGTGTGACGTGAGGTAAATTTGATCGATAAGCGAGATAAAAGTGGATGTAATAGGTGTAGAGCCCAAAATGAAAAATAGATTCTTTAAATTGCCAAACAAGCGAGATTATTATTTTGACCAGCACCTGATTTTACAACGATACCCCACAAATGGATTCTAATCTTTTTCTACGTCAAAGATTCGACCAGCTAAGTGTCTTTTGAAGCGTCCGAAAAGATGGCAGTCAGAAGGAGCCAGATCAGTATTATTGGGAGGATGGAGCAAAACCTTCCAATCTTACTTTTATTTTTTACATTCTCTCCTTTACCTGGTTTGTGGTATGCCGTAATGACGCTCATATGCTGCAGAGTGACTCCTTTGCTAAACCGTACAGGTCTTTTCTGCGGTAGCACTTTTCTACGTTTGCGCATTTTTCACAGTAGCAGCAGACCTTTTTGAACGTGTGGTAGGCGAATACGCAGACCAGCTTTTGTGTTCAAGAACGCTATTGCCATTAATTTTCAGGGCTGAATATTGAGCTTTTTGACAGGAAGGGATGATGGATGTTTCCATGTGACCGAGCCCCTCTCCCTGTGCCAAGTGATGATAGATAGCATTTGTATGAATAAAGAGCTTTGGGAAAAGACAGGACAAGAGGATATAGAAGTAGAAATATGACTAAGAAAGTGGCGATGGATGGGACACACCTTCAGAAAGTCCAGGGGAAACATCACAAGACAGTCGCTATAGTGGAACCCACAGGGAGCACGAGGCAGGGGTAGGCCACGGGAAACATGGAAGAGGTGTGTGGAAAGGGACACGAGAGAGATGAAGCTCACTTGGAAAGAGCCTGGAAGGATGGCCCAGGACAGAGAAAGAGCTTGTATGTGGCCTACACCCTGCCAGGGGTGGAAGGCATTGGTGATGAACTCCCGCTCAACAGCAAGCTCTATGCGCTTTACAATCTAATAGTATTACCCAAACAGACCTGATAGCATTCTGAATCAATCTCAACTTCCTGGAAGGCATACAGTGCAAGTCGTCATTTTTATAAGCTCTAAAACACTTAACATACAAGATCTGTCGCCGTCTTTGGCCATTCCCATCTGGGTGAAGTGATAAAAATTAGTGTAAAGTGCATTTCCCAAGGACACAACGTCGGGCCTAAGGCTCGAACCCCCGAACCAGTAATCTCACGATTATGAACCCAGAAACCTAACTACTAGACTACCAATGCGAAGAAACCAAGTCTTATCGCTTGTAAGCATACATTCATGAACGTTTCTGTAACGTCCACGGAAATCGCCTCGTGTGTCTTGGATGCTTACAGCTTTGAACGCGATTTGTTCTACGAGTCAAAGCACCATTCTCTGTATAATATAACTGAATCGGTGAAAGACAGACACACCCATATTTTTTCGGTGAGGGGGGGGGGATAAAAAAAACTATTGCACTGTGACCCTGCCCAAGAGAAAAACCGATACAGAACAGTTTCAGCTTCAGTTTGGTAAAATTTTACGGCGCTCGCAACTACACGTGGTCATATGAGCTCGCAGAACAGCATTTGGTTGTTTTCACGTTAGTCTATAACACGGCTTCGGTTACATTCAAAATCAGAAGGATTGAATTATCTAAAAATACATAGCGAAAATGTATTTTGTAAAATAAGAGAAACGTATATAAAAAAACAAACAAAAAACAAATATGTAGAGTTTGCCGTAAATTGCGGTAAAGACCAGTGGCCATCACATAATCTAGAATTCTGTTGGGATCAAAGATGGTACAAACAAGAAATCGTATTCAAGAACAAACAAAAAACATAAGAAGCAATAAAAATTGCGCACACAAAAAAGGGAAAGAGCAGATGTAAGACAGCACCGTACACAAGATTCCCGCTGTTGTAGCTCGCTGCTGAAGTTGTTCTTGAGCTCCTCCATGGTGGCCAGATGGCTCTTGACCTCCGTCCGGCAGACGACCAGCGCTGACTCCCTCTGCTGAACCTGCTCATGGAACTGACTGACCTTCTCCTGGAGGTTCTCAACCGTTCTCTGGCTCACTTTTTCCTTTTCTTTCAGGTCCTGGGGCCAGACAAAAAAGAGAGAGAAAAAGTGAGAGAGAGATAGAGAGAGAGAGGGGGGAGTACTAAAAAAGAAAAAGAGAGAATTGGGGAAGAGAGAGAGAGAGAGAGAGAGAGAGAGAGAGAGAGAGAGAGAGGGAGAGAGAGAGAGACAGAGAGAGGGTGAGAGAAAGAGAGAGGGGGGGAGGTGGGAGAGAATGAGAGCGAGAAAAAAGGGGAGGGGTGCAAGAAAGAAATAAGGGGAGGGGTGCAAGAAAGAAAGAGCAAATGGTGAGGAGAAGAATTAGAGCAAATGGTGAGGAGAAGAATGTTTGTGGGGGGGGGGGGGGGGGGAGAGAAACAAAGAAAAATTAGGGTTAGGAGAAGGAGAGAGAAGGGGATAGACCGAGAGGAGAGGAAGAGAGAGAGGGAGGGCGGTCGGGAGGGGCGGTGGAAAGAACAGGGACAGAAAAATTAGATCCTTGCGCTAAAAAAGGAGTAAAAGGAGAATAGACGCGGAAGAGTGAGAGAGGTCGAGAAAGAGAGATAGAAAAAAGAGAGAAAGAGGGAGAGACGCAGAAGGAGGATAAGAGTGAGCATGGAAACTATGAGACGGGAAAAAGACTTGTATGTTTCTTTGGCTCATCTTGTTTCTCCCTACGACAGTCAGTTTGATGGAAGAGACGCAGATGGTATACAGTGAGGGGAGGGGGTTGTGAGAAAAAGACTCATTGTAAGAGTGTAAATAACGATAAGACAATTCTGTTCCCACCCCCCCCCCCTCCTCCTATTTCCCCTTTTCTCTAATTTTCCCTGTTACTGTTATTGTCTCAATTCAACATGAAACTTTCACAGAACTGGCAAGTCTTATAGACCAGTTCCAAAATCTTAAAACAAATTATGACTGGCGATTTTGGTGTAACACCCAGGCACTTCAACGTCCCACACAGAAGACAAGAGTTCGATTCCCGAGTAGGAAGTTTTCTTGTTGTTGTTTATTGTAATTTAGCATGACGTCTGTCTGCTGGAACGTGTAGTATCCTTCTCATCACGGGTAGGCCCTGAGAAGTAGGATCGAATAAGCCCTCCTCTTAGATTATCTAATAAACAGTGCCGATGATGGGTACGCACACATCTATAACTACATCTTTACGCCGGTGTCGTGGAATATTTCGGAACCAGGATAAATCGGAACTGGTTCCCAAAAATCCTAGGATATTTCGGAACCATTCCCATTTATCCTGCACCTGGCGGCAGTATATTTGGGAACCTCCAGGATATTTCGGAACCACCGTCATCCCTGTGTGATACGCAGTGTCTCACACTTCACAATCAAAGGAAACAGACAACGAATAAAATTAAACATTTTTATTGGCAACTAGCATACCCACATTACTGAAATGCTACGTGAAAACATAGAACCAGAGAACAAAATGACACAATCCTTGGCAGCTTTATATGTGTACATTTGGCTCACAGGCTT
>NW_004798320.1:135300-144015 GCF_000002075.1 Aplysia californica | reverse complement strand
CTTGAGAAGAGGCGAAGACTGAAGCAGGTCTCCTTTTGGGTTGACGTGATTTGTAGTTGGCTGGTGCGTCTGTAAGGTCCATATGGGGGAACTCTTCCACTGGGTTGTGGTACAATTTCAGGTTGCTTGCATTCACCTGTTGGGCCAGTACCTTACCCTCTTCAGTCATCAGCGTGCATCTAGATTTCTTGGCATCCACAGACACAATTGTGTAGGGCCCCTTGAATTGGTAGTCCATTTTGCCACCCTTCTTGCCGGCGTGCATCATGTTCCACTTCATAACCTTGGTACCCACTTCAAGGGGCTTATGTGCCTGGTGTCTTCTATCAAAATAGTCCTTCTGGACGCTCTGCTCCTTGGCAATATTCTGGGACACAGTTTTGAACATATCTTCACGGATGGCCTTTGCTGACTCGAAAACCTCCTTTTGGCTGACTTCCTGTTGTTCAGATTCAAGTTGCTTCTCCAGGTTGCGCGCCTCCTCTTCTGAGATGTCATCCCACTCAGGTTTGTTGTGCAGTAGATCCTAGCCTCTAAGATCTAATCTAGATCTAGGTCTAAATATTATATCTAGTAGATCCACAGCCAGCTAGATCTACTCATTTTAAAGCATTATATTAGATTATTAATACTAACAACACAACCCTAATGCAAGTTGATATCTTACCTTATTGATCTATAGTGAATGTACCCCCAGCGGCCACGTACCCCCAGAGGCCACAAGGCCTCAATATCTAATGAAAAAAGACCATCCCTGATGTGAAAAGAGACTGGTTTCTGGAGAAAATAGGTTGCTTTTCATGTCTAAACCAAAACATTCACCAAATCAAGTTCAATGAACAGAAAATCGAGCTTTGAACTTTGTGTCTCTGGGTATGCAACTGTGTCGTTGGGGGTCAATCTATCTAGGCTTTGTAGATTCTTGGCCTACATTTAGTTCTAGTGATTGAAGGGACGATATGGAAGGGAATGGGTGAAAAGTTAGGTACCCTGAGTTTAGATTGTTCTGCAAAGCAAAATATGGTTGTAGGCCTATAAGAAAGCTATTAAATGGACCAAACCGCAAATTTTCTTTAATTTTTGCGTGCCCGAACTGATGGTTCATCCTTCGCCCCTGCAGGTGAGAGAGAGAGAGAGAGAGAGAGAGAGAGAGAGAGAGAGAGAGAGAGAGAGAGAGAGAGAGAGAGAGAGAGAGAGAATACTCAGTACCAGTAGTGGATGTAATTGAACCACTGGCCTTCTGTTCGCTGAAATCACTGGATACAGGCTGGCTTGGCACAGAAATTTCCACTTCTTTGTCTTCATTTAACTGTTCCCAGATATGATCTGAGATATCAAAAACAATAGGCCTACTCCCGTCATGTAGCACTTCTCTCTCACTCTCCATTTCACAGATATTTGGGTTGACGTGATTTGTAGTTGGCTGGTGCGTCTGTAAGGTCCATATGGGGGAATTTTGACATGGAATGATGCAAATATAGAATATTGCTGATCATTACTTTCTGCTGCTCTTCACAAGGGCAAACAATGCTTAATTAACAGCTTATATTTAATTACTTGAACGTGTCCCTTGGACTATAAACTAGTATTTTAATAAGCTTTATCCTACTAAAGTGAGAATAGATTTATTGCCCAACCTCATCAAAGCGGCCACAAAATCTGTTTAGAAAAAGTCATAAAGTCAAAATTTCATGTGGGCTAATGACCTTCTAGTCGGTTCCGAAATATCCTGGTGGCTCCCAAATATCCTTCCACTACAGTCAGGACTAATCGGAGTTGTTCCCAAAAATCCTGCCACCAGGGCCAGGATGAATCGGAATGGTTCCTATTTGACCGGTTCCGAAATATCCTGTGACACCGGTCCCAGAGTGGCTCTGTAGGTCTGACCTGTAGCTCGCATAGCTCGCACCGAGCAAATGAACCTATACATTATCGTGTGACTGAGCAGCGTCGCTGTTTGGTCTGTCTGTGGTCCGCTGAGCTGCGTAACACATCAGACGTGCTATTCAACAGTGTTGTAAGACACGTCGGACATGTGTCGCACACAGCCTCGTTTCGTGTTTATTTGCGACCGGACATGTGTCGCACACAGCCTCGCTTCATGTTTATTTGCGACTAAGATTCTTCACAGATATCAAAATCAGCAAGAAGTAAATATTATCAGGTGCTTTACTATTAGATATTGATGTTAGCCTCAACACTTGACCACAAAATCCCAAAAAATGCTCTTTATCCTACATTAAAATTTCTATTCGAGAGGTTGACCTAGTTTCGACTGTTTGTTTACATTCGTAGGCCTGTGTGCTTCTAGCCCAGTGCGGCTGTGCTGACACGCAGACGGCGTGCGCTTGGCCAGCTACAGGTCAGACCTACAGAGTTTAGAGCTCCTCTGGGACTGGCCTAATAGGGGGTGCCCACAAACGCGATCGGGTCGGGTCGGATGGGGTCGGGTCCATCGGATAGTCGGGGGTAGCCAAATTGAAGGTGCAAAACGGCCATTTTGGCACGAACCGATCGATTCGGTCGGTGACCTAGAAAAACAAACGCGTTTGTTTTCAGCCCTGCGAATAGCGCGATCGGGTGGTTTGCAGCAAGTCTCAGCCACGTGTCCATTTTGACCCATGAACACACTAAGTAGGTACTCTGGGAATTCCAGGTTTCGGTCTCATGGAGACGAATAAGAAGAAGGAGGAAGAGCACTACAAAGGGAGGGTGGTGAGAGTGACAGGGAGGGAGAGACATAAGTTGAAGGATATAGTATGCAGAGACCTAGATTAGATTTATCTAGGTCTCTGATATGGGAAGTGAAAAATAGACAAGACAGGAGAGAGACACTAAAGCAAGCAAGCAAGCAGGCACTCACGCACACACACACACACACACACACACACACACACACACACACACACACACACACACACATGCAGAGAGAGAGAGAGAGAGATTTAGAGAGAGAGAGAGAGGAGAGAGAGAGATAGAGAGAGAGAGAGTGAGGGGGGAGTGCGGGAAGTCTAAGAGTACCGTAGCCTATTTTATGTATTCATGGGTCAAATGTTCAGCCAATCGTAGCTCGGTTTACGCCCTCTGGGTAGTCGCATGTAGATTAAAGGTTTCTCTACTTTAACTTCCAGCTCGCCAGGTACAATCGCGGTGGGGTTATAGTGTGCACTGAAACCACAAGAAAGCGAACCGACCCGATCGCGTATGTGGGCACCCCCTATAACTCTTTAAGATCGTACCGGACACATACAGACGATTGTCAGCAGACCAAAGCTAATGGTGAGGAGCATTTCAAACCATCACACACAAATCTGAAACACAAACTTGCGTATTTCATAATATGCAAGCTGTTGTCTGCTCTGTGAAGTTTCAGCAGCAAGAAAAAAAATCTTTTTGAATAAACAAGTAGATTCTAGAGTTTCTTTATAGTGTCTTTAAACTTCACTGAATGACCAAAATGCGCGTCCCCAATGAGTTAGAAATATTTGTGACGCGACGCAGTGGAATCAGGCGCTCGTCAATTTTTGGAAATGTGAAGTTATTGGTATCATTGTGTTTTCGGCTCTTTCGTCCATGCAGACGGTCAATTTAGCTTACGATAATATCAAGGTTGTCTTTATGCAGCTTCTTTCATCGCTAATTCTTCCTATGTTTGAAGCACAGATTCTGTCGCAGTGCTTGCTTGTCAGTGAGGTGGACCAAAGCTCTGTATGTCCGCTGTTTTCCTTTGGTCGTTGGGGCTTCTCAACCTGGTTGTTTCTGGGGTTGCTCTCTAGCATTTTAGTTCTTTCGTTTATCATTTTCCTCCATGTTTTCTTGTCTTCAGCTATTTCTTCCCAGGTGCTGATATCTACTCCAAACTTAGATAGGCTGTTAAAGCAGGAAACTTTGTACCTCAATTTTGGCCTTCCTCTTGGCCTCTCTTACTGGGAAAGTTCTCCAAAGAGAAGTTGCCTTGGAATCCGGTTGTAGTCCATTCTGCTGACATGGAGATCTTCTTCTTAAAATGGGGCGGGGGAGCTACACCTGAAGGCTATCTTGTCTATTAGCCGACCACATTTTACAATTTTTCACACATATAACAAGCATAGTAAGGAGTCTTAAAATCCGAAATCAAATTTAATTTTTTTAAATTTTGGATTTTGTTGACATGTCTTATATAAGGAATACAGCACTTATTGTCCATGGAAATTAATCGGATTTTTGCATGTATGTTAACAAACATTAGATCTAAAAATTTGTAGGTTGATTTTTTCCGAAACGTATTAGAACATTTTTTAATGAATTATTTTCCTGAGGTAGTATTCTAGTTTACAAAAATTCCGTGAAAATCCACACTCCAGACACTCCAGTGGGTGGTTGGCGGGTGCTCTGGTGTGGTCTGCTCTTTCTTTCCTATCAAACTTCTATAGTCCTTATCTCTCCTTCTTCTTTTTTATGTTTGTTACTCCCTTGAAACACCTCTAATCGCTCATTTGACCATATGCAGTTGCAAGCGCCGTACAACCTCTACTAAAACTAAACTAAACACTCCAGACACCACCAACAAAAATTTATTGATATAATTTATTATATAAAGGAGTGTGCTGAGGACACATGCTCCATAAATCTTGATCTTTGTTTTCAAATGCTCGTTTTGTCAATCTTTCAAAAGTTGTTTCTGCTTTCACAAAGTGATGTAATGGAGCTGATGGTAGATCCCAAGTAACAGAACTTGTCCACTGTCTGGAAACGGTGGTGACAAACATGCCCATTATGGGAAGAAATAAGGAATTTTGGCGTTCTTAGGCAATGAAATAGTTGTAGGAGAGGCTGAGGCAGAAAAAATGCCTACAACTCAAATTCCATAATTTTGAGCCGAATCGGGACTCCCCTCCCCCCCCCCCCCTAAACACAGAATAGTTGTCATCCTCTGGGGGTTTGCCCTGGCCAGAACTTCAACATTGGTAACATTGTTATGCCTCAAAATGCCTAAGATCTTGCGGCAGCATCTGTGATGGAAAATGTCGAGGAGCTTTTCTTGACTACTTACAAGATCCATGTTTCAGATCCATAAAGGAGTGTGCTGAGGACACATTCTCCATAAATCTTGATCTTTGTTTTCACATTATGCTTGTTTTGTCAATCTTTCAAAAGTTGTTTCTGCTTTCACAAAGTGATGTAATGGAGCTGATGGTAGATTCCAAGTAACAGAACTTGTCCACTGTCTCAATTTCCTTGTCGTTCAGCCAAATACGGCTCTGCTCGGCACATTCCTGAGTAAAGATAACTGTTTTCTCAACACTGATGACCAAGCTGAAGACCTTGCGGTCCATAATTGCTTGTAGGGTTGATTCACTGTGAGCAACAAACGCAGCATCATCGGCGAAGAGAAGGTATCATTGTAAAGACTCTTCATTTGTTTTGGTTTCGGTGAAAAAACTACTCATCTATCATGAATTAAAGTCGAGATATTTGCCATTGAAGGGGGTGAGGGTCGCCTGGTTATGGAGGTAAAATTAGCAAGAAAATGGCGACCAACGTTTGGCGACTTCTAAAGCTTAAGAGTCCTTAGAAACTGCATAATATTATGTGAGGCAGCGTGGTGGAATCAGGCTATCGTCAAAATAATCAAAGTGAAGAAACTTGCATTTTTCCGCAGGTTTGTGAATTTTTATCAAATTTTTGTTTTTTGGGTGAACACCTTTCATGCCCATTAAAGAACTCATTTCTGTGTGGATTTTTCTGAAAAGCGTTGATTAAAGGCATAAAAAATGTAAATTTTCAGTTACCACGGACTCTTAAGCTAAGGAAATAACTAATCTTTGGCGCCATCTTCTCATTAATTTTACCTCTGAAAACAGATGACCCCCACCTCATTCCTCATTCTTTTGCAAATATCTCGACTTGTATTCAAGATTAATGGATATTTTTTGCATCCAAATAAAGACAAATGAACAAGCTTTGAGATGATATCAATAACTCTACATGCCCAAAAATTGACGAGAGCCTGATTCCACCACGCTGCCTCACATATTTTTTTTTTCTTTTTTACCTTAAATCAACATTTTTTAAAGTAAAATCCACAAAGAAATGTGTTGTTAAATGGACCGTAAGGGTGTTGAATCAAAGAACAAAATTTGCCAAACGGACAGAAAAAGTACCAGTTTCTTCGATTTCATGTTTTTGACGAGCGCCTGGTTTCGCCAGAATGATTCACATTTTTAAAAAAATCCATAAAGCTTTTACGTACATATCGGATCTCCTCGAGCTGACTCTCATAGCAGGAAATTGCGTCATCCTTCTGGTTGATCTTCCGTTTGAGGTCGTCCATCTCCCGGCAGCATGTGGTGTAGCGTGAGCGCACGCGTTCCATCTCCTCTTGGACCTGAAGACAGTTGAAATTACATGTAAGGTCACTGAGAACGTCATGTACATAGAGAAAACGTGAGTGAGGTAGCGATACGTGCGCTAGAGCATTCCAATGGTGTATTGAACCGTCGTAGAACGTTGACACAACGTATTGCAAGGCTATCTTCGTAAATATAAATCAATTTTTGAAAGTTATTGTGATATAGTGTTAGGAGAGAGTAACTGTTGTATTAAACGAGTTATGTCCTTTATGTCTGTGTACATCACGTGACCATTAAAATTTGTTTTTCTCATGATCACTCTCGAATTCCGGCAGTGCAGTTCAGAACAAACTCTCGAGCAAGCAGCACGTGTCCTGTTGAAGACACTAGTTATAATGAGCACCTGTTTTTGCAGCAAAAGCAAGATCTGCTAGGAGCATAAGAATAATTATTTTTATTACGACAGTCTGCTTCAAAACAGAGCGATATACGAGGTCTGTCTCAGAATAACATTTGCCTGTCATGCTGCCTTCACAAATAATCATAAATCACCTTGTAGTTGGTATCAACAGAAATCTTATTCAAATACCTATTCAACGTATAAACCATCAAGTTCCAGACATTTCTCCATTCAATGTACCCAGCGGTCAAAAACAGAAGTCAGTGAGCGTTTGTCCAAGGTCATGATTGCATTTCTCATAGCCTCTTGAATCTGGTCCCCGTTAATTCTCAAATCGCCGACCCCGAAGCATTTCTTTCACCTTGGGGAAAAGGTGGAAGTCGCATGGGGCGAGATCGGGCGAATAGAGTGGGAGTTCCAATGATTCCCACGAGTAGCCCTCGGAAAGCTCGTGCACAACTCTGGACTTGTGAACAGGCGCGTTGTCATGATGCAGGATGACGCCTTCTTCAAGCAAAGCGGGTCTTTTTTCTGGATCGCAGGTCTCAGCTTGTCTTTGAGGACGAACCTGTAGTAGCCACCATTGACAGTTACACCAGGTAGGATTGGCCAGCTCAGTATGATGCCATTCATGTCGAAAAAAACCCCAATGTGCATCACCTTTCCCTCCCCGTGTTTTCTATGGGCTTTCTTTGGTCTCGGCTCATCAGAATCAAGCCACACAGCCGACTGTCTTTTCAATTCGGGATCAAATGAGTACACCCAAGTTCCATCGCCAGTGATGATTTTATTAAGAAACTTTAAACCCTCTTGCTGAACACGCGTCAAAAAGCGCCGCGCCGCTTGAGCACGGACCTGTGTCTGCTCTGGTGTCAGCAAATGGGGCACCCATTTTGCAAACACTTTTTTTTCCAAGACCGTTGATTAATATTCGGTGAACTGTGGCACTGGATATGCCGACTATTTTACTTATTTCCCTACATGTTCTTCTATTATCTTCCTCCGCAACAGCTGCAATTCTCCCTACATTGTCGCCACAAACAACGACTGGGAGGGGGGGGGGGAGACTTCCCAGCGTGCGTTTCATATTTCACGTCAGACCTCAAACCTTCAACCTCCCTGATCCATTTTCTTACTGTTTGAATTGATGGGGCATTATTCCCTATTGCTTTGCATAGACCACCATGGGTTTCAACTGCTGACATGTCGAGAAGAGTTGAAAATTTGATCACAACTCGGACATCGTAACGTGAAAAGGTTGTATTGATGTTTTGCTCAGCTATTTTCCTCGGATTTGCCTTGGACACGGACTAGGCCTGGGCAGAAACCGGGGACTTCCGTGACAGCGAGAGTTCAAAGGACCGAAAGACTTGTCGTTTTGAGCCGCGATCTCTGACTATGTCATATATACGTAGCAAAGTTGCGGGGTGACTATTATAATTGATATTTACCCCTGTAACTCAGTGCAATATGACTTCCATTTTTCTTGTCTAAAAAGGGTTCTTTATTACAAACATTAAGCCCTCCCCCCTCCAAACACACACACACACACACACACACACACACACACCTTTTCCACCCCCAAAACACTCCATCAAGGCCATTTTAACATTCCATTGTTGTTGTTTTCCTATCATTGTTCAATGTCATTGTTAATCTAAGAGAACTGCGTTCGTCTATAAGCTTGCTTTCCTTCGTAAGGTCTTTAATAACGTAATGAATAGTAGACCTCTTACTGATAAAAAAAAATTTACTATACCAAACTCCCACTGATCAAATGAGTTAAAACTGAATCTCTTCGGTGTTATGAAGACTTAGATTTAAATTTTGAAAAAAAAAAAACAGACCGGGGAGGGGGAGGGAAGGGAGTACGATGACATAGGCTAACGTCACATCCGCTCGCATCGAAAGTCGACCTTTGCCTAGTTAAGTCAGCCTACAGATTTACGTCACCAAAGCCAGCCCCCTCCCCCCCCCTCTTTT
>NW_004798320.1:127380-133130 GCF_000002075.1 Aplysia californica | reverse complement strand
CACACACACACACATACACACTCTCTCACACACACACACACATAAACACTCACACACACACACAAAGCTCTAAAGCTTAGTACCACTCGATGTGCATAAATTTCAACAACAGCAACAACAACAACAACAAACAAACAAAAAAAACCCAGGCATTTCAGATATAGAGTTCCAGCATTATACATACTTTTCTGAAAAAACATCGTCTTCAACTTTCTTTTAAATTGATTAATCGAAAGAAACATTTTAATATCTAAATCCAAATTATTCCAAAGTTTTGGGGCACAGATAGAAAAGGCCCTTTCACCCAACATTGTTCTGGGCCTAGGCATGCAGAGCTGATGGTCATTCGAAAACCTTAAATTACGAGATGGTGTTTAAATTTCCATAAGTTCTGAAAGATAATTTGGTGAACACTGATGTAACGATTTATAAACCATGCACAACATTTTGAATCCAATGCGCTCTCTAACTGGCAACCATTGGAGGGTTTTCAAAATATTATGGGCATGGTCTGAAATTTTTCTAAATGTTACAAGTCTTGCTGCCCTGTTTTGAATCTTTTGAAGTCCTGCAAGAGAAGAATCTGGAATGCTGAAAAAAAATAGTCTCGAAATTGGTATGCCTTACATTACATTCAAAAAGGTTTCACTGCCACAGAAATAGCCTGCTCACCCCTCTCGGGCCACTCCATAAGCAGTCACAAGCTTTGATTAAGTAAGCGAAAAGTGGGGCTGGAAGAGTCTACCAATAGCGTTGAAGGTATCATGTACATAGCAGTCAAAACTGTTTCATTGCCACAAATACCCTGTTCACCCCGTCAGTCTACACTACAAATATAGTTTGTCACAAGAAATAAAAGGTAATCAGGGGAGCTCAGCTGATAAAGTTCGTTAAACTATGCCTCACAACGATGTCAAACAATAAGATTTCCTTTTAATTAAATGTGTGTCCTTGCCAGTGGCGGCTCTTGGTTTATAGAACTGACCGGCCATCATTCACATCGACTCTTTATTCTCCCTCCCCCACCCCCTTCCTACACAACACACACACACACACACACACACACACACACACACACACACACACACACACACACACACACACACACACACACATACTCTCTCTCTCTCTCTCTCTCTCTCTCTCTCTCTCTCTCTCTCTCTCTCTCTCTCTCTCTCTCTCTCCTCATTTTATACCTCTACTTTCTCCATCACCACCCCCTTCCCAACTCACACACACCAGTGTAAACATTATTATATAATGTGAAAGAGCTGAAATATTGTAGGGTCAAGAAGCAATATTATGAATAATGTATGATGGAAGTTACTTAGATTAATGGAAACTGACTTGATCGGCACAGAAAAAGAAACACTACTAGAGTCTATGTTAGAAAACAAACTGAAAGTGAGAAGCAATCAACTGCTGATCCTGGCCTCCAGTACTTTAACCAAATACTTTTACTTTCTACACACCCACACGCAATATCGACGTGCACTCGACCTGTAAATATGTACATGTAATAAGAACTGTCCTGTATGATGACAAAAAGTCAATGGATACTGTACCAGTGACGCTGTCCCATGCAGATTAAGTGTACAATCAGATACTATCAGACCTGTCGAGAGGGGGGTCGGGGGGGGGGCAAGGCCCCTGGGCCCCGCAAGCACAGAGAAGAGAGAGAGAGAAAGAAAGAGAGAGAGAGAGAGAGAGAGAGAGAGAGAGAGAGAGAGAGAGAGAGAGAGAGAGAGTACCGTACAAAGCTTTGAAATAAAATATATTTTGGCTGCAAGTTGAGCTGTATATCTGACAACTTCACAGAACTCTGGTAGTGCTTTCTTGGACTTCTGGAATTTATTAGCCATTACGATCCTCTCCTTGCAGAGCATCTTAGAAAAGTTGAAAAATCCCGAAAAGAAGAAAGGCGCCTACAAGTTTGCTATCTATCACCAGAAAGTCAAAATGAATTCATCCAATGTTGTGTATCGAAAGTGACAGACATGATTTTGAATGGAAGAACGGAAACGATATATTACTCCATTATCGTTGATGCAACGCCAGACTCTTCAAACGTCGAACAAACTGTTTTTATTTTACGTTATGTTCACTTGAACAGAGATACAGATGTCTACAAAGTAGAAGAGAAATTTCTGAAATGATTAGATTGTAAAAAGAAAACATGAGAAGACATCGCTAAAATTATCCTTCATACAATGATTGAAAAAACAACAACATTCCAATTACAGACTGCCGAGGCCAAGGCTACGACAACGGTAGCAACATGTGTGGTTTGTCTGCATAATGGTGTACAGGCTCACATTTTAAGACTGTGTTCACTTGCCACTTACTCTCCCTGTGGCTGTCATAGTTTGAATTTATGTGGTGTGCATTCTGCAGAAAGATGTTCAACCGTCATTACTTTCTTTGGAGTTGTACAGAAGCTGTTTAACATTTTTAGCTCCAGTCCACAAAGGTGGGAAATTTTGAAGCAAAGCATTCCCAGCTCTTTGCACAGTATGTCTCAGACACGTTGGTCAGCATGTGTTAACAGTGTCGGGCCTTTTGCGACTCACATTGGGGGACTGAGGGAAGCTGTTCAAACTGTTCTTTTAATGAACCTCCCCCCAGAAACACGTTCAGATTGGATTGGTATTCTTTTCTTAAGTACTTTGCATCATTTGAATGTGTGATAATGACATCTGATTGGCTCAAAATCCTCACAGCAATCGATCACAGAAATAGATGCGACACTTGACGTTGAGGAGGCAAATATCAATAGTCTGATTAAAGATTTGAAAAGCTTATGAGATGAACGGGGCGGGGTAGGGGGGGGTTAGCTTTTATACTAACATCTCTTTCGCAAAATGCATTTCCAAGTAGTGAAGATGTGTGTGTAAGAGACAGGCACAGACAGAGAGAGAGAGAGAGAGAGAGAGAGAGAGAGAGAGAGAGAGAGAGAGAGAGTATGTTGGTATGTAATAGATATGCTACAGTAAAGTGGTTATGTATGCCTATGTACATTGTATTTGTCGGGTTATTAAATTGCAGGTGAGGGTGGGTGGGGCAGGGGGGAGGAGGGGCCCGAAGGTGATTGCTTCCCCAGGGCCCGACCTGGCTCTCGACGGCCCTGGTTACTATACAAAGCTGGACAAAGTTAGCACACGACAGTGTTCCATCATTATGCAATCAAACGTTCTTCATCGAACTTCTCAATTCTCAGAACACTGTTGTAACAAAGTGGAGAAGTGTGTCATATGCTAGTTATAGAACTTGATGTCTAGTCCATCATTGGTCTAGTCTAGCTGCAGTGACGATGGAAAAGGGGAGGGAAGGGAGGGGGTAGGCCTATTGTTTTCGGCCCAGAGCGCCTATCGCTCCTCGTTATAATTCTCCTTTTATATCTTCACTAGACGATACCTCTTTTCGCCGGCTAGACTCATATGAGCCAGGTAAGTTATTAGTGGGGAGAAAGCGCTGAATAAATACCAAACAGGAACTATAGGTGGCTAAAAATCCAATATACATAAAAGATTAGTGCCATGCTGACAATAATGATATTTAGAAAAAGGTTAAACGATAAATACATGTACATGTACTACTGATAAAATAATATATGTGTCTGTGCTACTCAAGACAGTCTCATTCTTATTGTAAGCAACACAGAGGCCAACTTGGCAATCAAGGGATACTCTATTCGCTCTGAGGGCAGTCGATGGATTTGTCCAGCGGACTGACGTCATCGCTGAATCGCTGAACCCGCCGTGTTTGGTTTGTCCTCGTACAAAGTTCCGCGACGTGAAGGTTTGACCGGGAACGATTTAAAGTTACGAGCCGGCGAGATGAACAAACGTAATGGAATGATGCTCTGTCTCGACAAAACATCAGTGAATCCAACTTGTCTATTTGAGTGCCTTCAAATCGGCAAAGTGCTTTCTGAATGTTGATACATGTTTGTTTAGATTTACTTAAAACTTAATGAAAATCATACTTACTTTACTTTTCCGATCCAGCAGCCATTTGGGTTCTAGCCCTTCGGTCTGTTGATATGGCAAATAATTTGCAGGTTTTAATCAGCTGTGCTTTGTCGCTGTATAGAGTATTTCCGATGTCTGGGGAGACAGGTAGGTAGGTGCTTCGCAGGTCACAAAGTGCTAGGCAGTTAAAGAGGTGGTGTGGTACTGTTTCATCCAGGCAGTCGCACAACGAGCAGTCGGGTGGGGTATCCTTTCGGATCCTATTAAGGTAGGAATTTAGTGGTATGTGTTGTGTTCGCAGGCGAAAGATCGTGACTTGTTCTCTTCTACTTAGGGAATTTATTGCATCTTTAGAGTTGCGGGCTGTCATGTGTGGAAATACAGTTTTTCCAGTTTTGCCCATTGCCCATCCATTCAGCCACTGTTCCCTGGTGTTGCATTTGATGATGTTCATGGCTGTCTGTTGTGCTACTGGGTTGTGTGGTTGTGTTTGTGATGCTCCCTTCTTGGCAAGGGTGTCTGCTCTGTCGTTTCCTGGGATGTTGCTGTGGCCAGGTATCCACTGTAGTGTCAGGTCGACGGCATTGGTCTGTATGAAGGTGTTGATTGTTTGAGCCACGGATAGGCAGGCTCGGCTTTCGAAATTCGAGTTTTCCAAAGTTTGGAGTACTGTAATGAAAATCATCGTCAGCAATAAACGTCTAGTCAACAGTCCAACTGACAAAAATCTGACCGGCACCGCCGGTGTTGCCCAGTTAACAAACCGCCCCTGGTCCTTACGCAAGACGAGACGTACACAGTTTTTGAAAAATACGAGGTGTAGAAAAAAGACGCATACACTCAAGGTCAACGTGTGGGCACATAATTTGTTTGAAGCAGGTTACTCCATCTCAACCCGTTTTGGTGGCATCCAGTTGCAGAAAACAATGGAGGAACAATGGGTGAGTGTCGGCCTGATATAAGATACACGAACCAAGGGTGGTTCTTTCATTGGTCAAGATCGGCGGCGCCAGTCACTTTTTGTCGGCTGGACATTATACAAGAGCGTGATTGCTGGCAATAATTAAGCGACGATTTTTAATTTAGTTTCAAGTAAATAAACATTAATTAACGTCCAAAAAGCACTCCGTCGATATGAAGGCGCTCTGGGAGACAATAGAAGTTCGCTGGTGTGTTGTCGCACTACAAAGACTCGTTCCTTCATTTTCGCTTATCACAGCAGCTTGTAACTTTTATGTAAATTGCTTTTCGTCACACTGTGGAACGTCTCTGCCCGAGGCCCCTTAAGTGGTCTGCAAGCTTTCCCGGCAAATTCAGGTTTTGCCCTAAGAGCTGGAAAGAAGGCTTCAAATTGCCAATTGACCTCTCTGTTACATACAAAGGAAGGACACGTCTACAGGACAAATTGTTATTTTACATAATTTCATCAGTTACATTTATCATCAACCCGCCTCTTATTACTACCTATACATCTATTTTCAGCACATTTCTAATCTTTAATGCCCAATCAATTTTGAGCCAGCCATAGTTCTGTTTCGTGTTCTATTCATCGCCTACTTCCTGTAGTTACCTTACCTGGCTAAGGGTTATACCGCGAACCGTCCAGTTCAAATGTACGGTATAGGGGATTTTAACAAGGAGAAAAAAGCGCCTTGTTCGGCTGTCAGAGTTGAGGCCTAAAGCAAAACGTCACCCTCCAGTTCCCCTCCACTTCCCCACCTTTACCCCAGTTCAATGATTATAAATAAAAACTATAATGTCTATAATTAGCATGACCAG
>NW_004798320.1:110308-125586 GCF_000002075.1 Aplysia californica | reverse complement strand
AATTTATTATTTTATTTTATTACAATTATAATAAGCCCGATTGTTCAGGTTTGATGGATTTTCCTGTAAATCGAAGCTCTCAGATTTTTTCACTCTGCCGTTAGCCATTTCATATTTTATTGGAGACTACTTCCGTTTCGGTTTGAGCTTCGTCGTGTGTGTGAGACAGCTGCTTCTACTATTTTTAGATCTATAGTGCGGTCAAAAGTTCGTGGCGCAACTTATCCTCAAATCTGTTTGCCCCGGTCAATATCAGTGGTAAGCCGCACTGTTCTACTGTCAGCTACGAGGCTCGAAAGGTAAACAAATTTGTGTTTTTTGGATTATTAAAAGTTTGATGTCTTCTGCTTCATATAAGATAAAAAAAATAAACAACTTTAATAAACTATAAATATTTTATTTTGATTTATTTTGAAGGTATGTGTGGTTTGTGGTGAGCTAGGATGACGAGATAAAGGAATTCGCACCTTGCTAGTGTGTAGCCGTGAGATTATTTTTAGAACCATTACCTCATGTCCATATTTGCTTCAACCAAAGGTACTCCACATTAGGGTATCTTCGCTTCTTTGTTCTTCATGCGCAACTATTTTTAGATTTTGACCCCTTTAGGAGCATGAATGGTCAGAAATGTAGACAACTCTGATTGGTAAAACGGAGTAAAAAAGGTAACTTCTAGCTCACTTCAAGCTTGTTTACGTAAACAGCTGACTGTGTGGGCGTGCCCTGCTAGCTGTTAGCGTCTATTGATCTTTCAGTTTTACACTTTGGTAAACTTTGAAAATTTGTTTTCTTTTGTTTTAGTGCTTTTAAAAGATTAATTAACCTTCCCCTACATCTCTCAAAGCGGACCCCTTACCAAGAGGCGATCGGAACGCGAGGAGGGCGGGTTCGAAATTGACACCCATGTATTCGAATGCTTTGCAGAAAGATTGATAATTAAGTACCGTCTTTTCATTGGCAGAGAACTATACAGCTTTGAGCTTGTTTTCCCGCGGTTATTATTTTTGGCCTTTGGCGTTTGGATAGAAAACCTTGGAAAAAAAAGCGTCTAAGTTTTTAGATATCATTTCAAAAATGAGATGTATAATATACCGGCTAAAAAAGTTACCAATAGAAAAACCCTTTTTTCTATTAGAATAGAATCATCGGCTTGGAATTATTTTGCATGAATCCTTCCGCGAAACTACCGGGAGCACTCAGTGCAGTATTGAGCCGATTCGCTCGCCGCGAAGGCTGGTGCGACGCCGGCCGAGACAACGCTCGGTGTTTTTATTGAATTAACGACAGATCATCGTGTTTGAGGCAATACAATACTGATTTGTAATGATCTCACCGTCATGAAAAAATTAAGCTTCATTTCTTTGCTATAATGATTGTACTCTGTTGATGTAGAAATGTTTGGTGCACTTGGTACTTTTTTTAAATTATCTGTCAAACATGGGGTTGCAGCCAGTTACCGACTTCAGCAATATTAAATTATTATGTTAAATTGAAACAGCTGCCATTCTCTTCAACATTGACTCAGAGGTAAAAGTATCGTACCAAAATTCTTAGGAGACATAGGCCTTTCACATGAAACAGATGAATTTGATTTACAACTGCTTTGAAAATGTTTTATCTAGTACCTAGTATAATGCTAATATTTTGTTGCATTTAATGTGAAGTCCATTCTCGTGAAAATTCTGGGTTTTTTCATAAATTACTTCTCTAAGACTGAATAGTTTTCTACTTCTTTATGTTACCACGTAGCGGCATACCCAAGATAACGGTTAAATTTCAAGTCTCTATCTAAATTGTAGCCTCCCAAAGTCCAACCCTTTTTCCTCGTTGGGGGAGGTGGCAACAGGACAAAGTAGGGGATAGCTGGGTCTGGGTGAAGTACGGTGTGACTTTATGTCACTGAGGCGTTACGCTAGTCGTGAAGGCCGACCCGGGAAACGTTGCTGGCTAAAGGGACTCTGGTGAAACCGTGACTGGCCTAGCAAGTCGACCGCAGATAATTACTGCTACGAAACAATCAAAGGAGAAAACACGGACAGATCCAAACGGAAAACGACGAAGAAAAGTAATTGGACAGTGAGCTAGAACAACAATTAAAATAGGCTCATGGAATGTCAGCGGACTTAGAGACAGAGAACCAGAAATAGTGGATTCATGGAAAGATAGAAAATAGCAATCTTGGGCTTGTCAAACATAAGGAAAAGAGGCAACCACAGCAAGCTGACCCATAAAGGCGACCTACTGACCTGGAGGGGAACACCTGAAAATGAGAGAGCCAAACATGGTGCAGCTTTCATCATACACCCAGCCAAAATGGATATAATCTATGAAATCAATCAGATCTCGGAGAGAATAGTGAGCGTAAAACTCATAGAGGGTGGCAAAACAACAACGTACATCTAAACATACGCTCCCTGTAACGACAGCTATACAGAGGAAGATAGATATGTTTCCAAGACCTGAGTGACCATATTAACACCATCAGGAACAAAGTAGATATATTTACCTTGGGAGATTTAAAAGGCAGAGTTGGACGAAGAAGAACCCCATGGAAAGAGTACTTGGGACCCCACAGCGATAAAGATACAGACTGCAACAGCAATGGAGAATTAGAAATGATACTAAACCTATGAGCTGAACACAACATGATGATTACGAACACATTTTTCCAACATAGACAAAGTCAAATCAAGACCTGGTAAAATGGAGTGCCCTGAACCATGCATCACAAATTGATTTCCTCCTGATGCGCAGAAAACAAAGGCATACAACCGCAGATTCGAGAGCGGTTCCAAACTACTTTTGTTGTTTAGTATGGGGTTTTACGGCGATCGCAACTGAATAAGGTTATATGAGCGCGCGAAACACAAGTTATTTTTTTATACGTAGTTTACAGCACGGCTGTGTATGGGTTATTTGATCTTAAAAGTAAAAATATTAAAAATTTGGTGTAGATATATAATTTCAGACTAAAACAACTTTCATAAAAATTTAAAATAATTTAATTTTGTTCTATACTACAATTTTCCATATAGGCCAATGGCCTTCGTAGAATCCAAAATTCTGATGGGACCAACGACGGAAAAAATGTCTTTCAATTTTTTGCATTTAACGTATTTCCATCGGATCTCTCCAAAGTCTAGACATTCGGATAAAATGTGTCTAATGGTGAAATCTGTGTCGCATCCGACACACCACGGCTTCTCATCTTTCTGTGTATTTGTGGGTCAGGGCCGTGTGTCCGATGCGCAATCGAGTAAAAATGACTTCGTCTCTTCTGGAGAGGTCCGAAGGATTTCGCGGTTCCAGTTTGGGTTTTATATTATAGAGTTTGTTATTGTTTTTTCCAGTGGCTCTCCCACAGACTGGAGGTGTACTTTTTTTACTTTCTTTTTAAAGTCAGTCTGTGGGAGAGTGTTCGTCATTGATCCCAACAGAAGGGATGAAGATTTCTTCGCCAGGTCGTCTACCTGCTCGTTTCCTCGGATGCCCACATGGCTAGGTATCAAAGCGAACATGATATTTTTTCCTGTTTCAGATAGGGGGTGAATTTTCTGTTGTAGCCTAACTATTTTTGGGTGTGTAGTTTGCGAGTAAGGTGATGCAAGACAGAGAGTCAGAAAGGATAAGGGAAGATTTGTTAGGAGAATTTTCTGCGGAGTCCAGTGCCATGTCAATGGCAGTGGCCTCCGCAGAGAAAATGGAGGCTTCAGGATGGAGTCTCCTCTGGCGTGTACTGTTGGACGGTAGGGCTGCTGCGCCCACATTTTTGTCTTTTTTGGAACCATCCGTGAAGATGAGCTCCGCACCGTGGTATTTATCTATTAGTTTTTTTGTATTCTGCTTTAAAAGTTTTGGTGTTTTTGCTGTCTTTGTTGTGTGTGGTCAGCTGTAAGTCTACTTTTGCCTTGTTGAGGTGCCACGGAGGGAGGTCGGGGAAAAGACATTGTTGGATGTCTTGTTTGGAAAAGTGTAAGTTTTTGAGGTCCACACGGATTCCAAGACCGAAGGGTTTGATGAGTTTTTCGTTGTTTTGGAATTTGTTTATGGTTTCTTTGTTTGTTTTAAAAATGCAGTTGTGCGCTGGATTTTCTGGTGTTGAGCTCTGTTTAATTGAGTATTGTAGTGAGAGTTGTGTGCGTCTGAGTGAGAGTAATGGTATGTTTGCCTCGGCCTTGCGGAAAGCCCCCAGAGCGAGGCGGAGTCCTTGGTTTTGGACTGGGTCTAGCATTTTCAAGATGTGTGGTTTTGCCGATCCGTAGACTTGACAGCCGTAGTCAAGCCGTGACCGGACAAGGGAGATGTACAGGTGGAGAAGGTGTTTTGAGTCCCCGCCCCACTCCGGATGCGATAGAATTTCCAAAGCGTTTAACGCTTTCTGGCTCCTCACACGAAGGTCTTTGATGTGTGGTAAGAATGTGAGTTTTTTTGTATAATATAACGCCGAGGAAACGAGCTTGGTCCTGGACAGGAATCCTTCCCCGTATAGTGTCAAATCCCGTTGCAGCACACGTCTGCCTGTTCGTCACTTTTCGAGTTTGTGCAGCTGCGTTTGAGGCTGCCTTTCCATAGATCTCAAATGAGTGTTTTTCGAACGGCAGCATATAAAAAAGTCGTCAACGTATAACGAGCCTTCTATGCTGATTTGGAGGGTTTTTACGATAAAATCTATTTTGATTTCAAATTGGAGAGGAGAAAGGATGCTCCCCTGGGGAACTCCTTCCTCCTGTTGATAGGGGTCTGAAAGGGAGGATCCGACACGAACCTGAAAGGAACGGTTCTTCAGGAAGTTGCTAATGAAGGCAGGGAGGTGACCGCGTATGCCGAATGCGTGCAGGTCTCTGAGAATGCCGTACTTCCAGGTTGTGTCGAATGCTTTTTCTAGGTTGAAAAAGATGGCGATCATATGGTCTCCTTCAGCGAACGTCTCGCGTATAAAGATCTCCAGGCGGACCAGGTGATCCAGAATGGATCGAGTTTTCCTGAATCCGCGCCGGAGACCGCTCAGCGAGCCCGTCGTCTCCAGAAACCACATGAGTCGCTTGTGAATCATTTTTAAATAAGTTTGTACAGACAGCTCGTTAGTGCTATTGGTCTGTAATTGGAAGGGTGTGTGTGGTCTTCGTTTGGTTTGGGTATTGGAATGACCGTGGCGAGACGCCAAGACTCCGGAAAGGAGTGCGACAACCACATGTCGTTGTATATGTCTAGTAGAGGTCAAAGTGTTTCTGAGGGTAGGTGTCTAATGATCTGGCTGTGGATGTTATCCGGTCCCGGGGTTGTATTGCCCAGGTCCGAGATGCATGATGTTAGTTTGTCTATTGTGAAGTCTGCGTTGTAGGTTTCAGTGTTGTTTGAGTGGAAGTTTAGATATTGTTGTTCTCTGTTAGTTTTGTTGTTTTGAAAAGTGGTTTTGTAGTTTGCTTGGGATGACTTTTTGGCGAAAGATGTAGCTATTCTGTTTGCGATGTCTACTTGTGTTTCAGCTGTGGTTCCATCCAGCCTCTGGACATGCCGAATGGTGTCTGTGCGTCTTCCTAAGAAAGGTTTTTGCGATTTTGAAAACTTCGTTGAGTGGTGTCTGGCTGTTGATTTTAGAGATGTATTTTTTTAAGGATTGTCTTTTGCTCTCCCTGAGGCATCTACGTGCCACAGCTCGAGCCTTTAAATAATTAATCTTGTTTTCTGTGGTGGTGTTGTTGACGGCCTTTCGATACGCTGCCTTCTTTTTCTTTACTGTATCCTCACATTCCTCAGAGAACCAGATCTTGTTCTTCCGGAGTTTTGTTTTTGTTTTTGGTATGTGTTTTTGGCATATTTCTAAAAGCTTTTCGTTGAATTTATTGTAGTTGAGGTCGGAAGTGGGGTTCAGAATCTGGGAACATTGAATGGCAAACCCGTTCCAGTCTGCTCTTTTGAAGTTGAAGCGATCTGGGATCGGGTCGTTTTGGGGGCTATTGTTTTTTTTTAGAAGAATAGGGAAATGGTCCGTACGGTCATCCAGCACAGACCACTCAAGATCTAGGACTAGGTCAGGGGTACAAAAGGTGAGGTCAAGGGATGAAGTGCCAAACGTGGCTCTGTTTCTGTAAGTTGGGGACCTATCATTTAAGAGACAGATGTTATTTTGAAACTTTAAAAAAATCTTCTATTATTTTTCCTTTCTGGTCTGTAGGTTGGTCTCCCCAAAGGGGGCTGTGGGCATTGAAATCACCTAGCAAAATAAAGGGTTTTGGAAGCTGAGCCTTTAAGTTGTTTAGTTGGGTTATCTTGAGGGTAATTTGGTGGGATATAAACTGAGCAGATCGTGATTAGTCTGTGCAGGGTGACCCGTACGACAATAGTCTGGAGGGTCGACCTAAGATGTACTTGTCTGTGGAGTGTGTTGTTGTCGGTGTAGATGGTGGTACCACCGGAAGCAATCTGGTTCTCCGTGTGAATGTGATGATACGCAGTAAATCCTCTTAAGTCTATGGTTGAAGCCGGGGCGAATTTTGTTTCTTGAATACAGGCCACACGTGGGCACAGTGTGGCCTGTAAGTGTTGCAATTCTGCAATGGAAGGTCGGATTCCGCCAGCATTCCATTGCAGGACAGCCATTATGTCTGTTTAATTTTGTTCTTGGAGCATAAAGGCCCTGGCTTCGAATTAACACTCTGACTCCTCTTTTTGTGGAAGGCAGAGTGTTTTCAAGGTTGCCGTCCTGGATTGGACGGCGGTCTAGTGGGGGATTTGGGGGAGTCACGGACTCCGACCTTCCCTGGGACATGCCGGGGAGGGGGTCGGAGCTGTCCTCCTCTTTAGGCAGGGGTTTCTCTGCTGGAGGTGTAGGGGGAGGTGGAGCAGACGGGGGGAGCTGGGAAGGGGGGGGGCTGAAGGGAGGGGAGAGGGCCTACCTCACACTCCATCAGAATGATGGGTTGTGAGGTGGAAGAAGAAGAAGAAGAAGAAGAAAAAGTGATAGAAGCGGGGTGAGGGGGAGCAGAGGGAGCGGATGAAGAGTCCTCCCCGTCCTCCCATAGAACCCCATAGCGGTCAGAAAGTGGCACCTCATAGGGGGTTGCCACAAGGATAGTAGCCGGCTTTTTGTTCTTAGGCACAGAGACTTGCCTGTTGACCGTTGCAGCAGAATTACTTGCCGACCTCGTGACCACCTGGGCTGCCTTTGAGTATGACCGGCCAATGACTGGGGTTATGATTGGCGGGCAGACAGCCTTACGGGCCTCCTGGAAGGAGCAGCCATTTCGCGCCTTGTATTCTTGGATGGCGCGTTCTTGGAGCCAAGTCGGGTACTCCTTGCTGAAATCTGTGTGCTGGCTGTGGCAATCGGGGCAACAAGGACTAGCCTTGCATTCCTTCTCAGGATGCCCGGTCTTGCCACAACGAGGACACAGTGCTGCGTGACGGCATGGCCGAATTTCTGACACTTGAAACAGTGCAGAGGGTTCGGCACATAGGGTCAAACGCCAATAATCAAGTAAGGGGCCCGAACGGTGGCTGGAGGGCGACACAATTCGAATGTGTGCTTGTTTCAATAGTAGTCTCCCCCCGCCGAAGAGTAATCGGCGGGCTTCGACCACTCCCTCACAGTGCTCCACAATTTCTTCCATGGAGCAACCTTTCAGCTGATGGCTGCGGACGACGCCCTTCGAGAGGTTAAATTTCTGGTAGCACTCGGACTTACATGGAATACCGCCGAAGGTCGTGGTATCCAGGAGTTTGGTAACTTCGTCATCAGTTGCGCACTTGACAAAGAGTGCACCACAGGAAAGTACATATGTGGGAATGTATCCCAGAACTTTCCGTTGTGCATCTCCTGTCTTAAAGAGGTTCAGATCGGTAATCTTTCTCGGTGCGTCTTTTGAACTGGAGATGGCCACGTACGGTTGCCTCGGAAGCTCCTTGGGAGGGGGGAGGAAGGAGGCATCGGTAAAGGTCCTTTTACCATATTTAGAATTTTTGCTCGGCTCGGCGGCCGCACCCGCTTCCACGAGCTGAGACTTTTTATGAATGTTGGGAGCTGGGGAAGGGTCTTTACGGGTTTTAGTTGTATCCATAAGAGTTTTTTCAGGGGATTCGACTCCGGGGCTCCTCGCCCGCCTCCGAGTCCAACAAGGGGACACATTGCTCTGATAACCGGAGCTATACTCTTCACGAGAAAGTACAAGACCCTCCCGTCAAGATTGACCCAGTGCTTGAAGGGATTTCAGCTCTCAACCGATTGAGTGGCATGGGCCGTGCCACCCTCCCGTTTAAAAGGAAAACCTGGGCCAAAAAGGTGTGTTGGCGAGGGAAAGTCAGTAGACTGATCTCACCTCAACCGCCGGTACCTGGTTTCCCTACGCACGGGTCGCACCTCACGGGTCTACGAGGCGTCCACTCTGTGAGATGGTTGACCTCTCTATTTGCTGCACATGAGGTCAGCGGTGGGAGAAAAGATAGAAGATACACCAAAGTATTTGTCGCATCCGGGTCCCAGAGGGTTGGGGTCCGTGTGCGACACCTCGTTTTTGAAGGGGTTGCACCTCCTGCAGACGAAGCAGTGGGTCTATTTATATCACCCCGACCCACTGGGGGTGGTTCCAAACTACATCATCGACACCGACCACAGACCTGTGATGCTCTCACAACCAACAACGTAAAGCAAACAAAGAAGAACAGCGGAGAAACCACGACTAACCTAAGAAAATTGGAAAAACCAGACATCAAGAAAGCAGTCGAGGATCACATTATCAAGGAGTACTATAAACTGTCACCTGAGATCAAGGACATAGAAGACGAATGGCAAATATTAAAAAAATCAGTGTCAAAAATACTGAAAAAGAGTTGGGGCCCCAAACGAATAGGTGGAAACAAAGGCAGAACAACATGCTGGTGGAATGATGAAACCAAAGAAGCAATTAGAATGAAAAAGAAGAAATACAAGAAATGGCAGAAGTCAAAAACCGAAGAAGACTATAATATAGAATACAGGAAAGCGAGAAGAGAGACCAACAGAATCATGAAACTGCAAAAGAAAATGCATGGAAAATACATGGCCAGAAATAGACCTAAATCTGCAAGGAAAGCCCAAGAGAATTTTATAAAAGTGTGAAGCGCATGCGGATAAAGAACATACAACCCGACATGCATTATAAACGACAAAGAGGGAAACGCCATTCTTGGCAACCATGCAATTAAGAAAAGATGGGAAAATTACTTCCAAGAACTGCTCAACCCAGACATTTGACACGGACAACAAGTAGAGTTCCAACCATCATAGGGAAGTTTTAAACAGAACCACCAATACTTCCCAGTGAAATAGAAAAGGCACTCAAGACCAGCCCCAAGAACAAAGCCCCAGGACCAGATGACATCACCGCGGAAGCCATAAGAGCTCGTGAAAACACCGGTATACTGTGGCTGAGGCGAATTTGCAACAGAGCCTGGGAACAAACAAAAAATGCCCAGAAGATTGGCAGAAAGCCATAGGGGTACCATTATGGAAACAAGGGCAACAAACGCGACTGCACAACATATAGAGGCATCTCATTGTTAAGCCCTTCAGGAAATGTATGCTAAGATACGAGAGCAGCGCATAAGACATATTGTAGAGATAAATCTGATCAAAGCTCAGTTTGGATTCCGAAAGGGAAGAGGATGCACGGATGCCTTATTCGCTTTACGACAGATATGCAAGAAAACAATCGAACACAACAAAGAATTCAACATCGTCTTTATAGACCAGGAGAAGGCTTTTGACAAAGTAAACCATGCAAAACTCTGGAAGTCACTCGAAAAGTATAGCGTCAGAGGACAAATGTTAGATAATGTCAGAGCTCTATATACCAACAGCAGAAGCTCAGTAAGAAAGAAGGAAGCAATATAGACTGGTTCAAAGTAAGATCTAGAGTACGACTGGGATGCGTTCTATCTCCCCTTTTGTGACACAATAACGCAAGAAGCAAACCAAAGCCCAGAAATCCTAAATGAATTTCTGTTCGCAGACGACCAATGTCTTATTCAGCATGACCAACAAAGCCTCAAAAATCAAACTACCGAACTCAATAACACCTGTGAGAAATTCAACACGAAAATAAGCACATCAAAAATAGAACTTATGAAAGTGAGCCGAAACCATAGACCCCTGAACATCTATGGCAATAGTAAACAACTCCTTTTCGTATTTCCTCATGTAGCACAATAAAAAGTTCTGTATTTTCTTCAAATATGGTAATATTTACTTCACTGTTGTTTTAGATTGTAGGGAAAAGGTGATAGTTTTTAAAAATAATGTTAACTCAGTTTTGAAGTTTCCTTCATATGACTGATATTGACCGGTAAGAACACAAATATCTTTTTTAACTGGTGAATGAATGTCACCCATAACTTGTACAGCACTTTTTCTCAATTTGTCTTAACTTAATCATATTTTTCCATTACAATTGAAGCTAGATTAAACAACTTTTCTTTATAAATTTATATAAAATACTAAAAACCTCTTTCACACGGAAAATAGATTGTTCACAGCACTTCCCGCTCCTCGCACACATTTTGTATACGCATAAGGACTACGTCACAGCTCACCAATGACACTTTTTAGTGGCAAGGCGAGTTACAAGAAATTAATTTTCTAGTGAACACTTTTTGCACTAAAAGTTCTTAAAACATTGAGTTCAACAAAGGGAATTTCGCGATTAGAAAAAAACAACGAACCAGACACCCTAAATGAATTACTCTTCGCTGATGACCAAAGCCTGGCACACAAAGATGAAGGAAGTCTCCAACACCACACCACCAGATTAAACGAAGAAAGTAACAACTACGACATGAAGATCAACATCAACAAAACAGAGACAATGAAAATAAGCCGAAAGCCAGAACCACTCAGGATACACATCAACAACAGCAGTCTCAGACAGTTCCAAGAATTTAAGTACCTTGGAAGTATATTCACAGAGGATGGGCGACTGAACAGAGAAATTGAAAGACGAGTACAAAAGGCCAATAATGTTAGTTACCAGCTTACTCCACTACTGAAACATTCTAACATCCCCTTGAAAACAAAACTCAAAATGATCAACACCATATTCACCCCAACACTCACTTATCAATGCCAAACATGGACCACGAACAAGACATTAGAGCAAAGAATTACTACATGTGAAATGCAGTGCCTTAGAAAAGCAGTAAGCAAGACCAGGCGAGACAAAATTAGAAAATCAGTAATCCGAGAAATGTTGGGCACAAATGATGTCAATCATCACATCCAACACCAAAGAATCAAATGGTTCGGACATCACCTACGATTACCAACACACCATCCAGCACAACGTGCCTACATCCCAAAATTCGATGGCAACAAGGCTAGAGGGCGACCGAGAAAGACCTGGATAGATGGAGTCAGGAAAACATTAACCACCCACGGCATCCCCCTGACCCGAGCTCTCCCGCTGGCGATAGAGAGACGTCTCTTTCTTCCCGCGACACCCAAAAGGGTATAAGCGGCGAAAAAAAGTAAAGTAGAAAAAAAAATGACGGACTTGCTTTTAAAAGCGATATTGTCCTAGCTGTAAACCTTTTAAAATCAGTAAAAACAACTCACTATGATTTTTTGTTAGTATTTATTAAGGAATCTTTTTAAAAAAAGAGCTAATAGGTCTTCACAAAAATATTTATTTGTTAAGACAAATTGATACAAGTTACTCTGCAAAAGCTGGAGAATTTAAGTTCCTTAGTTGAGGAGATATTTTGACAATAAATAGCGCCACGAATTTTTGACCGCTCTATAGAATCTCGATATCCAGCTCTGCTTTCCCATCACTAAACCATCATTTGTAGAACGAGTCTGTATCTTGTTATTATTATTATTATTATTATTATTATTATTATTATTATTATTATTATTATTATTATTATTATTATTATTGTTACTATTGCTATTATTATTATTATTATTATTATTATTATTATTATTATTGTTATTATTAGTAGTAGTATTTGTATTATTATTATTATTATTATTATTATTATTATTATTATTATTATTATTGCTGATTTTATCGTGATTGCTGTTGTTGTTTTTCTCTTTTTACTGCTCTACCCCTTCCTCCTTTCATAGCAGTAGTCCTTATCACCCCTCCCCCTCTTTTTTGCACTTCCTCCTTTTCCTCCACCTCACTCGCCTTATTTTTCTCTTCCTCTTTCGTGTTCAGTGTCTCCCCTCCTGTTCTTTATTCATACCCTTAACCTTTGATAGAGTCTCTCGGGGCGCTGATTTGACGACATGTGAATCAAACTGATCCACTCTACCTTGTCTTGAGAAAGTGCTTTAATCTATGCAAAAGGCTTTCGTGTCCACTTAGTAACACTGTTGTTTGTTCATCGTTTATTTTTGCCTTCCTCTCTCTTCTCTCTATTCCTCTGAATATTGTAGAGTAGCATTTGCACTGCTGCTTGATCTTGGAGTGAGGTTTAACATCCTAGCTACTCTGCATTCTAATCTAGTCACATGGTCAACTGCGAACCCCTGTAGATCTCTTACTTTTAAGGCAGCTGTTACCCTACCTTCGACATAATTTAGCTAAGTCAGGAGACGGGCTTCTGGCCCTGCCTGTCATGGCCAACCCGGGCTGAGAGATAATAATATAACATCCCAGCAGGGAGACCAAGATACTCGATAAAAAATGTCTCCCCACTCGAGAATCTGTTTCCAGCTTGCTACATAAGCGCCTATCCGCAACACCACAAACGCCGATCTGTATATCTTTGGAAAGTTGACAAAAGTCTCAATTTCAGCATTAGTCACGGAAATAAAACATTTTAATGAACTCCCAACTTCGCAAGCCATGTGGAATTTCACTCCTTATCTGGATTTAACCTAGGAGGTTTACTCTTCGCCCTGCAATCTTTGCTGGCTAAGAGAAGAAGGCGAAAAAGAACAGAAACCTTTTGGTTGTTTTTCCACGAAAAGTCCGTATTTCTTTGTGATATTGTAATATATATTCAAGCGTAAATCTTCCTGGACAGCTTCAAAAATTTTGACAGAGCTGTAGATTGATCTTTATGGGAAAATAAATATCCTCACCTACAACATTCAACTTCGTTCCACTCAACCACAATTGTTATCTTATTAGCTGCAGAATCCCCTGAGAGGTTAACAAACCCATTGTGAAAACAAGGCAATGACCGGACTGCCCATAATTAATTTAATTGCCTCGCCGGTACAAGTCTCGGCTTACCAAACAGTTAATGCGACCGAGTTGACGACCAATGGAAACGGCGTATTCCCACTGCTTTTCTCAAGAAGTAATAAAGAGAAGTTGGTGGGGGGGGGGGAGAAAAACCTTCAGGGTTACTATCGATAGTTAGTAGCCGCAAATGCCATAGTAGTAGACACATGGATGGTACTGGAGTTAAATGGAGGGTATTGGGGGTAAGTGTGCCAATTACGGTTCGTCAACAGTGTGTGTTTCGGTTTGCTTTTGTTATCAAAGAAAATGGGTGATGATCTTTAAGACACTTATATTGGGTTCAATACCACATTAGGTCGGCTCATTTTGTCCCGACTGACGGCTTTAGTGGAGATACAAGAAAAACAAAGATGTTGAAACAAAATAGATCACATGAGAGCAATCAAAACGAAAAAAAAACATAACAAATACAGCGAAAGCTAACCTACATAACAACAACAACAAAGGTTCAGTGAGAACGTTAAAGATACAAGAAAGAATCCCACAGAAAGAAAAGACAGATCCACACATTTACAACAGCACCAAAGACATTCTACAATTGCACTAAATACAACAATAAATATCCAACAACAGCTTAAATGATCAACATTGGCAACACAAACACAACAACAAATATCTGTCAACAACAGACTTACAACAAAATTTACAGCAATAGCAGACGTTCTAAAAATACAGCGAACTCCGATCCCAATTTAAGTACAGGCTAACGACAAAAATTTTAACAAAGCCACAACAACAATAAAACATCAACAAATCAACAATATCAACAACAACAACAACAACAATAACTACAGCATCAACAACTTCAACAACGACAACAATACTGTAACAAAAATAACAGCAACAACAATAACGAGGACAACAAAAGCAATAACAACAAGAACAACAAAACAACAACATCACAACGCCAACTACCACCGACAACAATAGCAGCAACAACAACGATGACGACGACAACAACAAAAACAACAACAATAACACCAACAAAGAGACAGAGTCATAAACTACAACAGCAACAACGTCACCCCCTTCCACACACACACACACACGCACACACACGCACACGCGCTCACACACAAACACACACACACACTCACACACATAGACACACACATAGACACATATAAACACACACACACACACACACACACACACACACACACACACACACACACACATACACACACACACTCACACACACACCAAGACAGACCTGTCATGTTCACTCACCCCATCCATCTGCTTTTGGTAGTTCTTGAGCTGCGCACACAAGCACTGGATCCGCTTCTCGTACTTGATCTGAGTGGAGTCATTGGGACACCCCCCGCCAGTACCCCCGGTCACACCCGCTGTGCCAGCCATGGCTCACTGATGATGCGGACCTGGAAGTGGGAGCCGGTTGAAAAGATCAAATGCACCTTGTTTTTTGTTGCTGTTGTTGTTGTTGTGGGGTGGGGGTAGTGGTGCTGCTGCTGCTGTTTTGTAGTTGCTGTTGTTGTTATTTTTGTTGATAACGTTGTTGTTGTTGTTGTTGTTGTTTATATTATTGTTGTTATTTTGTTCTTATTGTTGTTGTTGTTGTTGTTGTTGTTGTTGTTGTTGTTGTTGTTGGAAAGCCACTCAAAAGCCACCGGGAGAATGACCCAGGAACATTTATTATCCTTCCTGAGGCACTTCACCAAAGATATCAAATGATCTTCAACCACTAGACACACTATGTATCACAATACCGTGGAATCGTGTGCTCGTCCATTTTCGGGCATGTGGGATTGTTGGCGTCATCATAAACCTTGGGTTTTTTGTGTGTATCTATCGCTTTAAAAATACTCATCTACTTTTAATGAAAGTCGAGCAATTTGCAATTGAAGGAAGTAGGATAGCTTGACTTCAGAGATTAGAAGTCGAGATATTTACGATTTAAAGAAGTGGGGTCGCCCGGTTTCAGAGGTAAAATAAGCGAGAAAATAGCTGCATTATGAAACTCAGCCAGATGGTAATCCTTTTTGCGGTGGGACCTTTTGGAAAACTTGCAGACAGAGTGGAGTC
>NW_004798320.1:104158-110208 GCF_000002075.1 Aplysia californica | reverse complement strand
GTTAAAATAATGGGTGGTTATTTTGTTCTAATCGTCGTCGTTGTTGTGGTAGTGGTTGTTGTTGTGGTTGTTGTGGGAAACCCACTCAAAACCCCCCGGGGGAATGACCCAGGACCTTTTTTTTTCCTTCCTGGGCCACTCCCCCAAAGATATCAAATGTTCTTCACCCCCTAGCCCCCCTTTGTTTCCCAATCCCGGGGAATCGGGTGCTCGCCCTTTTTCGGCCATGGGGGATTGTGGGCGTCTTCATAACCCTGGGGTTTTTTGGGTGTTTCTTTCCCTTTAAAAATACTCTTCTCCTTTTAATGAAAGTCGACCAATTTCCAATTGAAGGAAGTGGGATAGCTTGCCTTCAGAGATTAGAAGTCGAGATTTTTCCTTTTTAAAGAAGGGGGGTCCCCCGTTTTCAGAGGTAAAATAAGCGAAAAAATAGCTCCATTATGAAATTCACCCGGAGGGTATTCTTTTTGCGGGGGGCCCTTTTGGAAAACTTGCAGCCAGAGGGGATTCTCCTCCCCCCCCCCTCCCCCCCCCCCCCCACCACCCACACCTTTTTCACGTCTGGCCCCAACTTGGGGAGCAGCAGGTTTCATTTACAGGAAAAGCGTTGCGAGCGACAGAGTAGAGTAACCAACCTCCCACCTCCCTTTTTTAAGGCGAGTCCCCTCCAAGCCCCCCCCCCCCCAAAAGGTTGGTGACTGAACTTTAACGCAGAACTAAAATTTCTTCCACCTTCAGTCACCAAAAACCCTCACTCGGTGTGTGTGCTCCCTTGCACACGATACAAAAGGAGAAGTTGAATCGTAGAAGGTGTCATTTTTATATATTATTATGACAGACATTCTTTCTCTTCTAAAAAGACTTGCTCCATTAAATGATGACATTGACCATCACACTTACTACAACGTTGGTATATTTTGTGAAGGTAGCGTGGTGGAATCAGGCTCTCGTCAAAACAATCAAAGTGAAGAAACTTGCCTTTTTCCTCAGGTTTGTGAATTTTTATCAAATCTTTGTTTTTTTGGCTCGACACCGTACATGCCCATTAAGGAACTATTTCTGTGTGGATATTTTTCTGAAAAACGTTGATTAAAAGCACAAAAAATTTTAATTTTCTGTTACCACCGACTCTTAAGCTAAGGAAATAACTAATCTTTGGCGGCCATTTTCTCACTAGTTTTACCTCTGAAAACAAGTAACCCCTCCTCCTTCATTCGCAAATATCTCGACCTGTATTCAAGATAAATGGATATTTTTTTCATCCAAATAAAGACAAGTGAACAAGCTTTAAGATGATACCAATAACTCTACATGCTTTTGAGTACTATTTGTGACTGAATTGTTTACAAATCTATTGAAAATATCAACAGAAGATTCGGCTGTTCATTGAAGCCAATAACAATTTCTTTTCATTTGATATTCAATACATGTCCATTCCACAAAAGTTGATGCTCCTCAATACATGCGCGAAAACCTTTTTACGCTTCGCACAATTCTGCCAAGCCCGATCTTTTTAGGTCAATTTTGAATTACCATGGCTTAGGCGTCTTTTAAGATTGAAGAATTGTAAATACGTCAGATGATGCAGAATGCATTGAGATCAAGCTTTATTTAATAGGTATGCTGCTTGAGTGGGTAGTGCAAGGCTTTATCAAGATGATTCGGTTACGACATTTTCAAGTTTCTTTTGGACGCCAAAAGAGAGCGAGAGAGAGAGAGAGAGAGAGAGAGAGAGAGAGAGAGAGAGAGAGAGAGAGAGAGAGTGTGTGTGTGTGTGTGTATATGTGTGTGTGTGTGTGTCTGTGTGTGTGTGTGTGTGTGTTTGTGTGTGTGTCTGTGTCTATAGTTTGTGTTTTTTGGGTTTTTTGTTTTTTGGTTGGTTGGAGTGGGAGAGGAGGGGGGGGGGCTGTCAGTTTTATTTGAGGGTTTTGTTGTTGTTGTTGCTTTGTTGATGGGTTTTTTTTGGGGGGGTAACAAAGTTTGCAGATATAAAGTGTGTCACTGTGTGTATTATGTGTTGTTGTAAGTACGATAATAAATATTTCTATTTTAATTGGCGGAAACTTGAGCACTTTACCATATTATATGACATCATCATCATCATCATCATCATCATCATCATCATCATCATCATCATCATCAATTATGTCAGAGATAGTCTGGTGTATAAACTAGTGGATAGAACGATGAAGACAGTAACAGAAACGCTGACCATCAGGATAAGAATGACAAGAAAAAATTCGATAACTGCCTCTAATGTCTACTGCCCATCCAAACACAGCACAGGTCAAACCATCCAGCTTGATTTGAACATCATCCCAGTGTCGCCATCAAGCATCATCTGCGGTGACATCAATGCGCCTTCCCCAATCTGGGATGAGATTCAGTCAGAGGAGGCACGAGGAGAAGATGTAGTTGAAAGGGCGGGTCATAAATCGCTTGGCGTCCTGAATAATGGTTCTATCACCCGAATCAACAAAACAACTGAGGCTGGCAGCTCGCCAGATGTCACGCTATGTGCAAGTGTCAAGAAGAGCAAATGTGCATTGTCGGTGGATGGATCTCTGTGGTTCTGATCATTGTGCAATCATCATTGTAGTGAACAGTGCAATTAAACATCAGTCAATCTTTGCAAAGGCGCCACGCTGGAGAAGCAATGGAATGAATTGGCCAGACTTTCGAAATGAGATTAAAAGCGAGATGGATAACTAGCCAGAAACTGACATTCTGAATCCGCGAGTCAAACGTTTCAATGACGTCTCACTTGAAGCAGCGTATGCCCTTTTCATGAAGGTGAAGCCGTCCAAGAAACCACGCTTGGATAACTCCCAAGTGTCGTGGACTAATCAAGAAAAGAAACCAGCTAAGAAAATAATCTCCACACACAGGGAGGGATAGTTACAAGCTTGCAAGGATGTTTCAGAAGCTGTCCAAGAAGCAAAGACTGACCAGTGGAAGGAGGTAGTTAATGGCGTGATAAATGATCTGGACAAAAGGAAAATTTGGAGTTTCATCAGGTCTCTAAATGGATCACCAGAAACCAACTCTTCCAAACGAAGTACTGAAACACAACGGTAAAAGGATAATATCAGCAAAAAAGAAAGCAGAGTTTTCTGCCCAGCATTATGCAAAAATCAGAAAGCTCCAATTTATCAAAGAGGAGCGCAGATGAAACAAACTCCGATTGAAGCGCTCACTGCATGATGATGTGAACAGCGAAGATTTGCAACAATCATACCCAGACTTCATCATGAAAGCGCTGAAGCGTGCCATAACACAAATGAAGAGTGGAAGTGCTCCAGGACCTGATGATATACCACCATCTTTCCTAAATGAGCATGAATTCTCAGCATAATAATATGTAATCTGTTCACATCGTCGCTGTTCACATCGTCATACAGTGAGCGTTTCAATCGGAGTTTGTAATCTGTTGCTTAACTAAGCAGCGTGCCCACAATGCAGGCATATGGCACTTATCGTTCCTCTCTTGATATCTGGCAAGTCACCTAGTGATATGACATCCTTTGGACCCATTAGTTTGATATCATGTGTCGTGAAAGTTGTAGAAAGGATGCATGCTGAAAGAATGTACTACCTGTCAGAGAAGAATGAGTGGATTGCAGATATTCTGGCATGCTTTCGCTAAGGTCATAGCTGCACCGACCAGATCATCAGAATATGCCAGGAATTGAGGATGGTTTTCAACAAAAGCCAACATTCCATCAATCAGTCCTAGTCCTGCTGGACTACTTAACTCCAAAGCATATAATACGGTTTGGCTAGAAAGACTATTACTGTCAATGGCTGAGAAGGGAGTTCCGTTGCGTGCAATTTAATGGATCCATGGTTTCTTGAGAAACAGACAAGTCCACTTTCGCCTGAATGGAGAAACAAGCAAAAGCCAGAATTTCGAACAAGGGCTTCCCTAAGAAGCTGTACTATCGCAGCTGCTGTTTATTTTCTTCATAAACAACCTTGGAGAATCCCTCCCAAACCCTGAATCACAAAACCTAACTTCCGCAAAGCTGATCTACTACATGTCCGCTGATGACTGCACAATACTGGCCAGTCGTGCAAAGAGATAAAAAGCAAATTAAGCGACACAGTAGATTGTGGACATGATTGTGAAATGGAGCAATGATTGAAAACTTACCTTGAATGCAACCAAGAGTGAGGCGTGCTTCTTCTCGACAAGAATGAAGGAGGCAACGTGGCAACCAATAATTTAGATCGAAGGGAAAAAGATATCATTCAACCCAGCTCCACGCCTGCTGTACGTCTATCTGGATATACAGCAAACCTTTAACAAGCACATTGAGGAAGTGTCCAAAAGTGCAACCTCAAAAATGAGGATGATCGGTGTTGTCAGCAACTCAAAATGGGGCTGGGGTAAGGAGTCGCTCAAGAAGGTATATCAGATGTTTGTGAAAAGCAAGATTGATTATGCATGGCAACCTTGGCTGAGTGAAACCAGTGCAAAGGCCCTGCACAGAATACAAAACAAAGCCTCTGCCTTGTATCAGGTCAGCAGAAAACAAAAACATATGCACTGCCCTATAAGACCAGAAATGAGCACTACACCACCTATACAAAAAGAACATGCCTCAAGTCTATAGAGATGGCTAAGCCATTGCCAGACAGCCATCATAGAAAGAAAGCCCTTGATCAAGCAGTTAAGTCTTAAAACAGCAGGAGAGTTCGGTTTCAGGTGGGCACCGATCTAGCAGATCACCTCCCACCTGAAGCAGGGAATCGATGGCCAATCAATTTGGTGAGAGCTTTTCCATGGGAGACCCATGTCGAAATCTAAATCCAGACAGAATTGAGAGAAGTAAAGAGCAAAGGTGATGATCCTGTGAAGCTGCAGACGATGTAATCAAGGAGATTGGTGCCGATGTCACAATTTTTACTGAAGGATCAGCTGTCGCTGGATACCGCGAAGGTGGAGCAGCACCAGTAGTGATAATGAATAATGAACCACCACAAACAGAAATCATAGAACTAAAGTTGCATTCATCACATGACTATGAAGTCTGCTGCACAATGGATTGTTGACATTTGCCACAGTAGAACCAATGTGCAGATCTTGACCGACAGTCAGTCCCTCTGCAAGGGACTGCTAGGCAACAGCTTAGATATAAATGATTTGAGCCGCAAGATCAGTGAAACCACATTCACAATAAAAATCCAGTGAATTCCAAGCCATGTAGGAATTTAAGGAATGAAGCTGGAGACCAGGCTGCCAACGAAGCCAGAGAGATTGAAGGAGACAGACAACCAAATGCATATCGAGGAGTCTTTCCAATGATCAAGAGGGGAATCAGAGACCCACCATGCAGAGCTGAGTACCAGCACCTGTAGGATGTGTATTCTGGGTACTCCAATAAGTACATTTATGAACAATTTATTACATATCCCTGGGACCAGGTTGAGCTAGCGAGACTGCAGTCGGACCATCATTGGAGCATGAGATGGTATATGAACTTTTGTGAATGAAGAACTCAACCCACGTTACCGAAGCTAAAAAGGAGGATGCAAACATATATTTGAATGCATAGGAACAATGGCAATTCGAAGGGAGTTATTTGGACGAGTGGATGTGCCTCTGAGTATAACGACAATGAAGCCGAGAAAGAGCCTCGATCTCGCTCGAAGATTTCCTCATGGAGTCCACCAAGCCCATTAAGGAAACAACAAAAAATCATCATCATCATCATCTTCATCATCATCATCCTCCTCCTCCTCATCATCATCATCATCATCATCATCATCATCGTCATCATCATCATCATCATCATCATCATCATCATCATCATCATCATCATCATCATCATCATCATTGTAAACAGAGAATAAAAAAAGTTGAGACTTGGTAGGATTTCCAAAATATATTAATATAATACGTTCAACATTTCGCTGTATGGATTCATCAGGATTTTTCTTTTAAATAGCAACGATTAGATTAGAACTACACTCTGGAAAAACATACATCACAGTCACATTGCTTATCATCATCATCATCATCATCATCATCATCATCATCATCATCA
>NW_004798320.1:96758-101313 GCF_000002075.1 Aplysia californica | reverse complement strand
CACCACCAAAAAAAAGAAACCCTAAAACAACAACAAAAAAGCAGAAAAGCAAAGAACATAAAAACAAAAAATCGACTCAGTTTTTAGATCATTTCAAGGACAAGTTACTTCGACCTTGCCTTTCAGGTCCAAAACAGTGTGAGTTTGATACAGTATCTCAGCTGGCGGACGAAAACAGGCCAACACGACGCCCTATCTAAGCGAATATCGAACTTACTTAAGTCAGATACAGAGTGTAAAATAGCTTGTTCAAATCCCAAGTGAGATATCAGTGCAAGAAAACTGGATTTTCATACAATGATCAAAAGATCAACCCAACCTTTCCTTTTTTATTATTACTTTTTTTCTAAGTGTTTTACGGCCCTCGCAATAGCATAAGGTCATTTATAAGCGCGAGGTAGGAAATTTTGAATTTTGCCCGGGTGGCGGCCGAGATTTACTCTTATCGATTTTGGACCACCAAGGGATCTTTAACGTGCGCAACTTGCACACATGACCTCCGAGATTTTTCGCCATTGTCCGAGAAAGTTAGGTGTAGATCTTTCCTACAAGAACATAAGGGGTGTGGCTGAAAGACAGTAGTAAGGATTCAAGGAGCACCTGTAGAAAGGCTGCGGAATGAGTCAGGGGCAAAGAGGAGGGTGCAAAGGAGGTGAGGGGGTGGGGACAGAAAGTGGCGACGAAAGCACGACATAACAGAACATTGTTAGAGAGCAAGAAAGAATGTGAGAAGAGAACTTTTTAGAGGAGAAAATGTTCCGGATTCGATCCCAGGACCTATTGAATGAGAGGTGAACACCATAACCTCTAGGCCACGAGAGCCCCCCCCCCCCCACACACACACAAGAAAAAAAAACCCAACCTTTTCTCTTTGTTGCAATGGCAACAGCTGTTGTAACTGAAAAAAATATTTAAAAATGATTCCAAATTGTCTTCACTTGGAAGCATTAAATTTAATACCATAACTATATCCTTGCGATTCAGAACATAGTTTACTATAAAGGCTAAATACAGGATTCGTTGGGCGCCTCCAGCGATATTGTTTTTTCGACAGGGCACATGTTCAATGCATTCTGTGGTCATACCGGTTCAAAAAAGTATTATTCCGCTAAAACAGGCAAAACAAGAAACAACACTATGTAGTCAGTCATTTTATTTAATGTGCTGTGATAACACTTTCCAATGCTGACCATCGTCTAAACACATGTTTTGATTAAAACGATTAGTCTTCTCCAATTTCCGCCTCGGAGGGTCGAAGAACAGCGATTGGGCAAAACGATTACTTTACTCTTGGTGGCACTATAACAATTTAATACTAATAAATAATAGTCTCCCAAAGTCCAACCCCGTCCACGATGAGGGGGATGGAAACAGGACAAAGTAGGGGATTGCTGGGTTTGGGTTAAGTGTGGTGTGGCTTTTTGCCACAGAAGCGCTACGCTAGCTCGTGAAGGCCAACCCGGGTCATCTTGAGACGTCGCTGGCCAACGGGCTCAGGTGAAGTTGTGAAAGGCAAGGAAGCCGATTATGGCTTTTTCTTAAACTGCTAAAAACCAAAGAAAGGGGGGGGGGAGGGACGGACAGACTCTAAAGGAAAAAGGAATAGAAATGTAAAACGAACACGAGATAGAACAACGAAAATTGAAACATGGAATGTATGAGGATTAGGAGACAAGGAACCAGAAATCATTGATTTCATGTAAGCTAGAAAGATTGCGACCCTGGGAATTGCTGTTGTCAGGAAAAAGAAGTCCAACAGTAAACAGATGTAAAAGAACTACATCTTACTTATGAGCGGAACAAAGGGAATGGAGAGAGCATTAAGTGTGCTTTAATGTCCACCTAGAAAGAGCCAAATGCATAACAGAAGTAAAGTATATCTCAGACCGGATCATCATGGTGAAAATGTCAAGAGAGGTAACACAATCGCATATATATATATATATATATATATATATATATATATATAGTATGTATATAGCTCATATATATATATATACAAGCTGGGCCCCCTTTCGATGAAAGGAGGGATCGGTGCATTAGCACCAACTGAAAGTCATTGGCCTACTACATTTACACTCTACTGGAATGGAGCAATAAATCATGAGAGAAAAGTGACACACGTGTTTCCAAGTTGCCAAATATAATAATATTCTAATCTAAGCCCTATTAACGTTATTCCCAGTAGCAAGAAAAAGAATTTGACAAAGGAGTGCAGAGAAAGCGATGATGGGCATCAAACGAAAGGATCACAGTCAATTTTAGCACCAAGTAAAAAAAAAGAAAACATGAGTCTAGATCAGATAAATCAATACAGGTCACACACTTAAAATAGTGCTCAGTATTGCGCGACAATGCGCGATAGTATCGAACGGAAGTACGACTTGAAGGCGGATTTTCTAAAAGTACAGAGACGGAAGCGTCGGCCAACAAAAGCGATCGGCGAAATAAAGAAATTTAGCTTTTTGCAGCAAAACTGTCTCAAAACTGAAAAAACCAAGGGCGCCATGATCTAGAGCATATTTTAAAGAATCTTTTGGCGAAAACCGCATGTCGATCGATGCAGCCATTAAAAAGCCTTTTCAATTGCAAAATTCGGCCACCACAAATAGATAATATATATCTATATCTATATATATATATAATTATATATATATATATATATATATATATATATATATATATATATATATATATATATATATGCGCAAAGCAATGACTCATACCCCGAAGAACAGCGACAACAGTTCTATGATCAACTGAGTGATCTTTTAAACACTCAGGATGTTTAAGATGATGTCACAATCATGGGAAATTTTAACTGGCAGAATGGGAAGAGAGAAGAGATACATGGGACCTCACAGTGACAAAGAAACAGATCAAAACAACAGCGGAGAAATGCTATTACAGTTATGGGCAGTACATGACCTCGTCATATCAAATGCCTTCTTCCAACACAAAAGGAGTCAAGTTAAAACTTGGTACAAATGGAATGACTTAAATACAGCATAGCAAATTGATTTTATCCTGTCCAAAAGATCGAAACTAAGAAACATCAGAGACTCAAGAGTGATACCCAAATACATCATAGACACTGACCACAGACCAATCATCATGATTATCGACACACCAAACAGGAAAAGGTCAGAAGCAAGGAAACGACGAGAAGTCGTGTATCTCAGAAATATAAATGACGATACCAAAGATATGATACATGAACGTATGAAAGATGTATTTCGCAAATTGCCCAAACAACCGGGAGACATTGTAGAGGAATTGAGCCCAGTGGCGAAGCGTCTATATAATCAAATAATCACTGCTTCCCGTCTTAATTTCGGAACATCGTCACAGTCAAATTCACACAAAGACGTAAACCTCATACATTTGATGTAAAAAGACGTCCATAGTCACCAATGAACTGTATGCCTAACATTCAAAACTGTTTCATTGCCACATAAAGAGCCTGTTCATTCCTTTCAGGCCACTCCATAAGCAGTCACAAGCTTTGATTAAGTAAGCTTAACGTGAGGCTGGAAGAGTCTACCAAAAGAGTTAAAGGGGACATGAGCACAAATTTCAAAACTGTTTCATTGCCACATATACCATATTCACCTCTTTCGGGTCACAGTTATAGGCAGTCGCAAGCACTGATAAAGTGAGCAAACTATTACACTGGTTGAGTCTACCTCACAAATGTGAGGGGAACTAACTCCTAATAATCTCGTGACTGCTGCGAGTTTTTGTTTTTTTCAGTCGACTTTTTACCGTCCTGTAATCAGATCGTGACCTCAATTATGACACCTGCTCCTGAAATAAAAAAAAAAAAAGATAATTGTCATGTATTACTTGAAGCATTGATTTCTCTGCGTAAGCTGACAAAACGCCTTTTTTTGTCCAGAGCAGTTTCGAGAAATCAACGATTTTCGGTTTTCTTACAATATCTCAACTACTTTGCACAGTACATCGATGTTTGAACTCGCACCCTAATCAGAATGTCATCCCCTATGTACAACATAAATTTTGTTTATTTTCTTTGAGAAATAAACAAATAATCACGTAAAAAAACTTTTTCTTAGCTCTGCCTTACACAAGGCGTTTTAACAAGAACGCCTTTTTTTAGATGTTCGCTGACAAAACGCCTTTTTTTAAAGTCGGTGGCAGAAAAAAGGGTGTTGTGTCGGCGAACTCTTTAGAAATGTAATTAGCCGTAGGCCTTATTGATAAGTCAGAATTGGGAGACGGAAGATTGGGCACAGAATCCCTTTGAAGTTTGCTGCCGCTAAGTGTATAGAAATTTAGATTTGTCGCAGGTAGAAACTGATTTTGTTTTCGAAATCAGCGTATCAAAATTTTATAAGAAAAGTGGGTCGCATGTAACCTGATTTGATGCTATATATAAACTTAAGCAAACTTTGTTATCGAATTGTCAGGTAGATTCTATGCAGGTCTGCCACTGTGTTATGCATTTGACGTCAAATCTGACAGGCCTAGATCTAATAAACAAAACTTAAACACTGACTGGACAATTAATAAGCATTGCGATTTCAACTGGACA
>NW_004798320.1:92092-95148 GCF_000002075.1 Aplysia californica | reverse complement strand
TGTGTGTGTGTGTGTGTGTGTGTGTGTGTGTGTGTGTGTGTGTGTGTGTGTCTATCTGTCTGTCTGTATGTGTCTGTGTGAGTGTGTGTGTCTTTCTGTGTGTGTGATTGTGTGTTTGTGTTCATCTGTGTGAGTGTCTGTATGTGTGTCTGTGTATGTCTGTACACCCGCGTGTGAGTGTGTATGAGTGTATATGCACGCGCGCGTGCGTGTGTGTGTGTGTGTGTGTGTGTGTGTGTGTGTGTGTTAGTGCGTGTGGATGTGTCTGTATGTCTACGTGAGTGTTTAAAAGTGTGTATGTGTGTGTGTGTGTGTGTGTGTGTGTGTGTGTGTGTGTATGTGTGTGTGTGTTTGTGTGTGTATGTGTGTTTGTGCGAGTTTGCGTGTGTATGTGTGTTTTGGGGGAAGAGGGAGGGGCGTGGGGAGATCATACTCAAGACGAGAATCACTGTTACAGTGTTGGAACAAGACAATAAAAAGGCGTTTTGTCGGCGTTTGCCTAGAACAGAGTTTGCTGACAGAACGCCTTTTTTTCCAAAGCCGCAGCGGAAAAAAAGGCTTTTTGTCAGCGAATTCTTAAAAAAAGGAATTTTGTCAGCGTAACCATTTTAAAAGGGCGTTCTTCCGAAATTTGAATGTTAATTTATTCAAAAACTAGTCAGTTTCACTTTGATTTTTTCACACAAGTTAGGGAACAGGTCAGACTATCGATTTAGCAAATAAAAAACGTTTGCGCCAAAATGAAAAAAGGTGTTTTGTCAGCTGACGGCAGTACTCTGTTTCTTTGCTTTTTGTTTGTGCGTTCCTATCTATAATTTCTATTACAATTAGTGTTAGTTGGAATGAATATTTAATGAGATAATTTCCTGATTATTTTGGCGTTGAACCTACGAGTTCAGGATTTGTTTTCATTTTTCATTCACAACTCATTGTTGCCGCCTCGAGTAAGATTCTTGTGTGATATCTCAATCTGGTACCTTGTCTCACTTTGATTACCCTGTCAGACAAGTCAGGATTCGTCCCTGATGGAGCCACTTCAAAGTATGCGTGAACAGAGCATTAAAAGAAGAGTCCGCACCAGGCAAACAGGAGGGCAGAAAAGGAAAACAATTATATAGTGGAATGACCAAGTAAAGGAAGCCATCCAACTGAAGAAAAAGGCTTTCAAAAAGTGGCAAGAATCAAAAAAGAGGAAGATGACATCCTATACAGAAAAGAACACCGCCAAACAACAAGGGTAGTAAAAGAAGCTAGGAATAGATCCAGGACAGTATGTGGAGAACAGAAATGTAAAGAAGACCCAAAAGAGTTTCACAAGAGCGTTAAAAGTATGAGGATGCGGGAAGAACCATTCACCTCAACTGAAACAGTCAATGATGAGGACGGAAACCCTTTTTTCAGTAAGCCAAAGATTAAGAAAAGATGAAAACACTATTTCCAAGAGTTGCTGAATCCTACAAGAGAAACAGCGCCAAACAGTTTCTAACGAAAACAAACCACTCCAGAACCATTAAATACTGTTGAGTGAAACCCACCATGCTATAAAGAAAAGCCTCACAAACAAAGCGCCCGGCGTTGATAACACCACATCAGAAGAGAACAAGATCAAGCTATGCTGCCATATCGGTGAACTCTTGCTATGGAGGATAACCTTGCCTGGGCGACAAAACAACTTGCGATGACTGGCAACGAGCTGTCAGTGCACCTATTTAGAAAAGGAAAGGTAACAAAAGAGACTGTGGAACATAAAGAAGAATATCCATTCTCAGCCATGTCGGTAAAATGTTTTCAAATATACTGGAAATGAGAATGAGACAAATTGTCGAGACTCAACTCAGAGAACCTCAGTTTGGCTTCAGAAAAGGCAGGGGCTGTATTGACGCTATTTTTGCGTTAAGACAGTTGTATGAGACTGCCATTGCACATGACAAAGACCTCAATATTGTCTTCGTGGATCTGGAAAAGGCGCTTGAGTGGGTAGATAGATGTCAACTTTGGGAAGTCTAAGAGGAATATGGTGTAGCAGGACAATTGCAGGAGAACATCATGGCACTTTATAAAAACAGCCTGTGTGCCGCAAGATCAACAGAAAAACTATTGGACTAATTCCGCATCATGTCTGGGGTGAGATAAGGGTGTGTTCTCTCTCGCCGCTGCTCTTCATCACTTACATGGATAAGATGACGAAAACAGCAAATGACAACCTCACTCAACTGAACGAGCTTCTATTTGCTGATGACCAGAGAATATTAAATGCAAATGAAGAGGAATTACATAAACACACCACAAAACTAAATGAGGAATGTAAACACCTGAACATGAAAATCTCCATCTCAAAAATAGAAGTTATGAAAGTCAGAAAAAAACAGGGAAGCTCAACATCCTTATTGAAAGGACACAGCTCCAACAAGTAGAGGAATTTAATCATCTGGGAAGCATCTTCACACAAGATGGGCGTATGGACAAAGAAATAGAAACAAGAACTATAAAGGCAAATCCATTGACCTACCAGCTAGCACCCCTGCTCATTCACAAGAACATCCCGAACGAAGTGAAATCCCAGCTCATCAATAGCATTTCCATACAACACTAACATCCGAACATGGTCTCTAAACAAGGCACAAGAAGGAAAAATCAATGCATGCGAAATGAGGTGTCTCCGCAAAACCATCAACGTCACCAGAAGAGACCGCATCAGAAACGAAAGCATACGTCTACAAACTGGAATACCACCAGTAATAAAATTCTTAGAGCGTCAAAGAGTCAAATCGTTTGGACATCTAACCAGAATTACCCAGAAACAACTAGCGGCTAGAGCTTACAACACCCGAAAATCTGGCTTCAAATCAAGAGGAAGACCAAGAAAGACCTGCCTCGATGGGGTTAAAAAGGTCCTGAAACAACATAACATGTCTGTCACAGACGATACACACCTAGCACAGAACCGAAACTTGCTTGCACCTCCCCTCGACATCCTAAGGATACCAGAGGAAGGAAAAAAGTGAAAGTAAAAAGAATTTATTACATGAGTTGTGGTGTAAGATCATGATTTATCC
>NW_004798320.1:74592-87092 GCF_000002075.1 Aplysia californica | reverse complement strand
ACAATGCCTGCCAGCCAATCTAAGTTGGCGAAAGTAATAGCACCTACTTCGGCTTGAAGTTTCAGGGCCCTAATAAAACTGAGAACAGTATCAAAATGGCGTCGGTGCAATGCAATTGAATTGTTATTAAATTATTTTTTTTCTTACTTTCTTCCTTTTCACGGAGTTTATTTTTTTCCACAAGAGTAACGAGTTTCATTTTATTTTTCAAATTTAATCTGACCTTTATTATTGTGAAGCGTGGTGACAAAATGAGATGCTTCTCGCTAATCGCGAATGGCTAAAAATCAACACATTGGTCAGCTATCAAATGACAACATTTTCTTCAAGTTTAACATAATTTCTTTTATTATTTTCACCATTTGACTAAACCGAAAAAGTTGACCTATTATGACTATGGGGCTCATATCGAGAAGTAACTCATTTTATCAGCATGCCTCGCACTATTATCATCTAACGGCTTTCACTTGTTTTTTTTTAGTACCGTGCAGAATATGGACAGAGTAAATAGTGAGCCCAGACTCATAAAAAATATCGGGCAATACTGGCTATCAGGCCATTTGGTATGTTGTCACTGGGTTGTGCCCTTAAACATGGCACGATGGCAAAACTTGGTAAACAAGATCATGTGCAGTGGTGACCTGTACTAACGCGCATGGTTTTTTTAATTAGTTTTAGTAAGAGTTTAACGGCACTTGCAACGCAATAACGTTGTATTAATATGAGTACCAAAGATTTGAGGTGTTTCAAGAGAGTAACAAAAAAGAACGAGGAGAGATAAGGATGAAAGATGCTTGATAGGAAAGACGGAGCAAACCAAACCAGAGAACCCGTCAACTAAAAATGTAAAATTGACAGCTGTATTGGTAGGGTATTGTCATAATATTTATTATGATATTTGTGCAACCCCTGACCCTATGATGTGCTCATTGTAGCTCACTTGCCATTGTAACCCAAATTTTCCCAGGGAAACAATAATTAGATGTGATGACTAACGTAGTTGAACATGTAGTTACTTTCCACGGTGGATCATGGGAAGTTTGACGCCGAGGCATTACTTTAAGATCAATTTATTGTTCACATTGTAATGCTGTCAATTTGAGGATATGAGACTACTAGTTTGAAAAGAGGGAGGGAAAGGTTGAAGTGAGGTGGGAGACAATAAAGTGAGGCACAGGGTAGATCTAGGTCTGTCTGTGTGTGTGTGGGGAGGGAGGTGGGGCTTGGATCATTATACTCTTTAGAAAATACCATTCTACATAATCTGGTAATTGAAGATCAAGTTCCAAAGCACATTATGTAATTTGTACGGGAGTCTGCGATGTAGCAGATTGACGCTTCACCCTCACACGCAGGAGACCAGAGCTCGATTCTCGTGTGGGGAAAAATTCTTTCTGCTAGGACAATGTGTCAATCTTTCTCGTAAGCCCAGATTGACCCTGGCAGGTGGGGGTTTAAACCCACCTCGAAAATGATCAAAATGTAATGTCGACAGGGGTGTAAAACACCTTCCTTAAAAAGAGAGAACTGAAGCTTTTTGGGTAATTGTGTTTTGGCTATTTTAATGTGCAGTTTGACATTGTATGCTTTGAAAATAAGGCCAGTATCGTCACAAGGAAGCGTAATTTTTTTTACTGTATCCAACTGTCAACAAAGGATCGCACCGCAACACTGCCGTATTCTGAGAGACTGAAAAAACTAAAGCTTCCATCCCTGGAACATCGTAGGTTACGTGGTGATATGATAGAAACGTACAAGTATATCAAAGGCTACTACATCACTGAAATACCAGCGTTTACAAAGGCAACAACCTCTGGCAACTCAGAGAAGCTCCAGAAGCAAAGAAACAGATTGTGTGTGAGGGCAAACTTTTTTTGAGAATAGGGTTAATACTATTTGGAACAATCTTCCCGAATCAGTGGTGTCAGCTCCAAGCGTGGACACCTTTAACAGACGTCTGGACGAATACTGGAAAGATCTCCCAACTATTTACAACCCCAACTGCCAAAACTGATTTGTCTAGCCGGCACGTAATCCATTATTGTCGTTCTTTACCAGATAGTTGAACAGGCTCTAGATCTAGATCTACTTAGAGCCTGAAACAACTAAATCGTCAATGTCAATGTATTATTTATTATGATAATTATCGCCTTTTGCAACCTAGACTAGGCGCCTAGATCTCTAGATCTTCTAGTTGGTATTTTTGTTTGGGGAGTCAAAGGATGGGGTGGCTTTAGAACAAATAAAGAATGACTATAAGAAGCAATTTACCTTGCAACTGGGCAAATTGAAGATGAATCGTCATTGCAGCCTAACCTGAAAGTGGTACACCGAAATACGTGTGTTTCCCACTTCCATATTGTTGTCGTTTCAAACACGGTTCAAGATGGTTCTTTTTATGTTATGCGTTGAACGTCACTTCTTTTTACGCACAGCTGCACAATTCTGCAAATTATATTTGAGATGACGTCAATGCATTATGCGCAATGATTTATTACAACAGAGTTGGTACAGCTTTCAGAGTTTATAATTTATAGTCTCTGGGGTTGTTTTTTTTGTCTTTAAAGTATTTTTTTAAATTTTATAAAAATGATAGATCAATGCCTTGTCTTGTCTCAGGATTCGATAATTGCCACTATAATAATCACTTTGTAATATCGCAGGCGGCTGAAGTGCACCACTGGTAGTTCCTTTTTTTTTCATTTCCTTTATTGTTTTGTCTGTTTTTTGCACTGAATGACTTGTATAGTGCCGATGTGTTTTTCTTAACTAAAAACAAACCGAGCCAAATAAAAGTACAGCCATCGTTACTCTCTCCTCACCAATTGCGGATACAAGAGACACATCTTCCAAATAAACAGGTCACAGTGCCAATATCGCTACTACAGTACTGTCACTAACGGTAGGCTTTCTACTACGGCTACATCTACCGCCATTGACAACAACATTAATAATAATAGTAATTGAAAACGATATTTTCAATGATAATAGTAATGATTTTCATGTGGACAATTATAGTTATCATTAAAGGTGTGACGATAATGAGCAGGAGAAGAAAGAGGAAGAGGCCACTAAGGCCAACCAGAGTTGAGAGAAATACAACCTTGTCAAGCCAGCAAGAAGACCGAAATACAATAATACTGTACTCAGTACTCAATAATACTGTACTCAGTACTCAATAAGAATCCTCCCTTCACGGAAATCGAGCTGGGGTCTTCTGCGTGTGACGACGACTCGCCTAACCACTACAACACAACAGACGTTTTCTGTTCTGAAAAGCTGGAACTGGTATAAGGTCCCATAATAATAATAATAATGGATTGCATTTATATAGCGCATATCCACTTATGCAATGCTATATGCGCTTAACATGATACATATTATGGGTTTACAAATCAATTTTAAAGGTGCATAGTGTTACATACTCATGCAAACACATATTCACTCACGCACGCACCACACACACATACATACACACATACACACATACGTACATCTACAGCTTGGATGCATTGTGTCTAATCGAAATATGATGAAAATAGAAATGATTTTAGTTTCTTCTTAAAAATTTCTAGATGATTTTAGTTTCTTCTTAAAAATTTCTAGATTTTCCAAACAAGTGGGGCAAAATATGAAAAAGAGCGTTGGCCATATGATTTGTAATTTATTTTAGGCTTAGCAAGGGTTGTTTTGTTACTTGATGATCTGAGCGTTCTAGGAGGCACATAGGGTGTTAAAAGCTGTTTTAGATAGTCCGGTGATAAATCATTTAAGTACTTGTAGCAAGTTAAACAGATTTTATATATGATACGCTCTTTCACCGGGAGCCAGTGTAATGCTTTTAAAATAGGAGTCACATGCTCATGCCTTAGTTTTTTAGTAATTATTTTGGCAGCAATATTTTGTACTCTTTGTAGTTGTTGTAACTGTTCATCAGGTACACCAGCCAGTAAGGAATTGCAATAATCAATCCTTGACAATATAAGTGATGTTATTAAAGTTTTGGTGACACCAACAGATAGCTATATTCTAAGGCTCCCTATTTTCTTCAGCTGGAGATATAGATTTTTACAAAGATTGGATACATGGTATTTCATTGACCTATCTTTATCTAGCACCACACCTAAATTTCTTATTTTAGTTTGGGCTGATATTTCGTGGCCATTGATGTTTATTCTGATATTGTCGATTTCATTGCATGCGCTGCTACGAAGAAATAATATTTCGGTCTTATCCTCATTTAATTTTAATTTGTTCTTGAACATCCATTTTCTTATAGCATTGATACATCTGGCGATTCTATCTATGAGATTGTGTACATTGTCAGTTGTAATGTGAATAACAGAGCTGCTGAGTTAATACGTAAAACGAAACGATTGAAGAATATAGAGATGTGATCCTGAATAAAGTTTAACGAGGAATTAGTTAAACCACAAAATTATTAACTTTAAAAAGAAAATGAAAATAGAACGAAATGAATCACTAGATTCATAATATATAAATATAGTAGAAGGAACGTCAGAACATTTATTTAAAACACTTTGAAAGGAGCCAAAACAGACGTGTAATAACATGTTCTCATGGAATCAAAATAGTATGGAAGCTTCTATCACTTTTAACAGATTGGTAAATCTTCAGTGAATTAGAGTAATCACACCTAGATCTATTCCCTTTTTATGTCTTCCATCTGCAACCCCCCCCCCCCCCCCTAAGAAAGTGTCTTCCTAGGGGTCTAATGAATACCCAAAATCACCTTGATTTAGTGTAAGTTTATAGTTTATGGTCTAGTTTAATGCAGAAAGATGCTACTGATGCGAGGCCCCCCTTTTAGATCAGTTAGTTCCAGTCAGGTTGGACTTCGGAGCGTATGGCCTTCGCTGGAATCCGCAATTTGGGTTGCTTTGGGGAGTTTTTAAGGCTCTGTCTACCCATTTGATTCGGTACCGTCGGGGATGGACGTGAAACCCAAGAGTTTCAGGCTGTTATACTAGCTTACAGTGTTGAAAGTGGCGGCAAACCTTTAACGTGACTAACGATCAATGCTTCTGATATTGTAATTCTGATTCATTTCCACAATTAAGTACATATGTTTGTGTGTGTGTGTGTGTGTGTGTGTGTGTGTGTGTGTGTGTGTGTGTGTGTGTGTTTGTGTTGTGTTGTTGTTGTTGTTGTTGTTGTTGTTGTTGTTGTTGTTGTTGTTGTTGTTGTTGTCGCCTTTGTTGTCGCCGTTGGTGTTGTTGTTGTTGTTGTTGTTGTTGTTGTTGTTGTTGTTGTTGTTAAACTTGATTTCTTCGCTGTTTGATTTGTTGTTGTTTTTAAACTTGCATTAAATTAATTTTAATTTAAAGCTCACAGTAAAAGAGGACCTGGTCAATTCAAAGTGTCTTTACTTATCATTGATGACATAATAATATATTTATAAATTGTTGTTTATTTTACAATGGAAAAAATAGTTGAGCATTTAAAATGAATATGTTATATATAGTTTTTTTCAGATCAAATGTACACATAAGAAATACAAATTCCACTTAGCAAGTTCAAATGCCACATAGAAAGTTTCACGCCACCCAGAAAGTTCAAATGTTCAATAGGAAATTTTAGTGCACGATTGTGCGTAACAAATCAAACGTACAAATAGCAAATCCAAAAGTGAAGGGGCCCTTACACGATAAAAAAAGTCGTCAACATTTAGATTCAAAATTTTGACATCAAAATTTTGAATCGAAATTTGATCGTGTGTAGGCTGTTTTGATGTCCCAAAAAATTTGATATTTTTTTGATGAGTTGTCAAATTTTTATACAAGCTATCAAATGTTTTATTTGCTTGTGGGCTCGAGTCACAATTTTGATCAAATAAATTTCTGTTTCCTATTTGACAACCAAGACGACAGGACAAGAAATAAAATAAGACATCACAATGTCTTCAAAGAAAGAGAATGAAAAGACATTTTCAATAGAGCTGCTTGAGGTGTATCAGACATTGCCGGCACTGTGGAAAATCAAGTCGGAGGACTATCACAACCGGTTTAAAAACGCTGAATCCTACAACACCCTTTTAAAGAAATATCAGGAATTTTTTTAACAAGGATCAATAACTGAAAAAAAGCAAAACAATGTGCGAACAAACTTTAGAAACGAGCTACGAAAGATCGAGAAAAGTTCAAGATCAGGAGCTGGCAGTGACGAACTATACGAGTCAAGTGCGTGGTTCATGTCTGCGATGATGTTCTTAAAAGACCAAGAGACCCCTGCCAGGTTGAGAAGTACCCTGCTGGATGTAAGCAACACTGAACAAGACACAATTGATGTAAGTAAATTGTATTTATTATTGTCCCCCAATTTCATCTAGCCATGAAAACTGCAATTGATCCATAAGCCCAGAAAATCTTGACATTCTGTTCCAGTTGATCACTTTGAAGTCAACCCTGCACCAAATCGCGTTCAGCTTCATTTTATCCATTAACCATACACAGGCCACACAGTCTCATTTAGATGCCCATAAAGTCTGTTTGTAGGAAATCATTACGCAATTCTGGCATCTTGCCATGGAACTTGTCCTTGTGTGCAAAAGCGTTGACGGTAGGAATCTCGTACACCGTGTACCACCGCTCCAATGTTTCTACTTCTGCATGTCCTCAAACTTTCAATTAGATGTTGTTCTTCTCGCCAGTCAGCTGGGTGGATCTCGTGATCAGCATCTTCCCAGTCCACACTCCCAGCTCTCAAGTAGTGTTTTGGTTTGTTTCGAAGAAAATTGTGCAGATAACAGTACCCCAAACCTGGTGGACAGTATCCCAAAAGCATTTCTGACACCCGCCTCGCTCTGCTCAAGCGATAGTTGAACACGCGTTGGTCATGATCTAATTTGTCTCCTCCGTATGACTTTAACAGATTTTCTGTCATTACAAATGCATCATCTGCGACGAAAACAAACGGCATTTCGCTTCCGTCCTGAATGATTGGCTCTGGTTCCGAAGGTTCAAAGCGGCTTCTTTAAGGCGTCAGCGGAATTCAGTCACTGCTACCACTCCTCCATCTCAAACGCGCCCATTGACTCCTGCATCGGCCATAATGAATTCATAATTGGCATTGACAACTGCCATGAGTACGATGCTGAAGAATTTCTTGTAATTGAAGTAAAATGAACCGGATTCGACAGTTTGTTTTTTTTTAAATAGCAATGTGCTTTCCATCTATAGCTCCTAAGCAGTGCGGAAAATTCCAGGTCGACTTGAAGGCTTCACTCGTCAGTCTCCATTCTTCTGGTGTTGTTGGAATCTGAAAAAAATGAATTAAATCTTGTTATTAAAAATTTAAAAACTTACGATTGTTGAAATATCGATGCCAAACACGGTCTTATCAAATTCGTGTGTGATTCTATTGCAGGATGTAGGCTGCCCACAAGAAAGTACTTAAGATGGAGAAGCAGAAGACAGCGAGGAGTCATCTACATCTACAACGATAACACGCCCACTGCCCAAACCGACAACGCCGTCATCCTCCAATCAGTCTATGCCTACTATTACAACTATCAGAAAACGAAAATCGGCCCCGGAAGCCGAGAAAGCGAAGCTCCTGTCGTTGGCCAAAGCACGCTTAACTGAAGCCAAGACCTGGGCACATGAATTGAAAAGTATGGATCCCAGGCAACAGCTGTGGGCGAAGAAAGCCATAAATGACATCTTAGTTGAAGGCCGATGCGGAACGCTGCACAAACATTAAGTCCAAATTAATTGTGACACTCGCACACCGCACAGCAGTCGATGCAGTACACCATATTCTTCTTCTCTTGGTCACTACCAACCTCAGACGGAATCTGCCTCCTTCTTGAAGAATGACCAAGGCGGACACTTTTTGCAAGAGCCAAATGAATGCATTGAAAACCAAAGCAGTCTCGCTCAGTTTTTCAGCAATTTAAACCCTGACGTTTAAGAAGATTCTGAAAATCGACATTTATGGTTTGCATTCTGCTTTTGTGTTTTGCTTAGATTCCCTGATTTCTTTCATGTGTCATATCATACCAATGTCACTTCATTTTGATGTTCAATACTTTGGTTCAATAATAAACTTTCAAATCTCAAAAACAGTTGCAGTTTTCAAAAACATCATGTTGAATTTGTCATTACATTTTCATTTTAAAAAGGCATTGATTTATAAAATGTACAGGTGTGCCCACCCTCTTGATTCCTGGGGCTAGTTAAAGAGTCTTATTTTTAAACTTCCGCCATGAAGCTTCCTTTTCTGTTATAGCGTTGTCACACAGTTCTTAAAAGACAAAGACCAACACATTAACAACAGTATCGTACAATGTAAATTCACCTCACCTTTATAACCCCCTGACGCTTCAGACAAACGATAATGGCCTCGCATGTTTCGATGACCAACTTTCCTATCGCATGTGGCAATGTTGCTGTCAGGAACTTCAAGTCTTCAAAGGAATTTCCAGACGACAGGTACCTCAGTGTGATGGACAAGCGTTCAGTTTGTGAAATGGATGAACGCATTACTGTGTCTTTTTTTCCTTATCAATGGCTCAACAAGGCCGAGTAACTCATCAAACGATTGCGCATCCATTAGGAAGAAGTTACAGAAGTTCTCAGGTTCGCTAATACGTAATTCTTTTAGAAGATTAGCATGTCGGAGGGTTCAGCGCTGTAATAACTAGTTCTTGGACCATTTCCGCCGTTTACGAGGTCTTTCATCCAAGTCCAAGGCAATTACAAGTGCTATGGCCACTGATACGTCCATGTCGAAAATTTTAATAAAACTGACTTTGGATTTTTTTTTTAAACGTGGATACGTGTGTGGGAAATTTTGCATCAAAATTCTGAATCACAATTTCCCATTAAAAAATTTGAATAAAAATTTTGACGACTTTTTTATCGTGTATGGGCCCCTTAACACTATAATAACAAGTTCAAATGTCACATAGCAAAAGCAAATATCCTTCACAAAGATTATTCAGCGTGAGAAGCATTTTAATGTGCTCAAACTGAGTTGACGACGGCCCTAAGCAGTATCCCTTTTGGGAGAATTTATCACCATCAATCATCAAATAAAATCCCGTGGATGCTTCCGCGGAAACAAATTCTGATAGGACTGAAGCAACCACACATCAATAATATGCAGTATGGCTGATGCAGAACATTTAGCGGTATGAATTTGCTTTCATCGATGAGACTGGTATCAAGCTGATGACGAAGTAAAACCGAGATAACAACAGGGAGGTCAATGCTTTGTTCCTGTAGTGTAGGGTTGACGGGGACTGAACCGCACGATGACATTTGCTGTCAGTGCTGAGGGTGGCCTGGTCTTTCACGACTTTCATGTAGGGCTGGACAATGAGCCGCTTTAGCAAAATCCGGATAATAATACTAGTGCTCCTCTTCGGCAAATAATACTATGTTACGAACCGCTTCGGCAACCTGGTTAGCATCACTTTAACAAATGGATGCACCCACTTCGGCAAACTGGTTAGGAAAGAGAGTTTAGAACCTGAAATCGGATAATGTTTTATTGAGAAGTATCTATTTACACTCCCCAAGAAAGGTAACCTGCAACTGTCTCAAAATTACCACACCATCAGTCTAATAAGCCACCCCAGTAAGGTTATGTTGAAGATAATGTTGAACAGATTGAAACCACAGGCAGAGAAGGTCATTGCCGAAGAGCAGGCAGGCTTTAGAGCAGGGCACAGTACAACAGAACAGATCTTCAACCTCAGAATACTGTGCGAGAGGTACCTCCAACACCAACAAAACCTATACCATATCTTTGTGGATCTTAAAAAGGCCTTCGACAAGGTCTGGCATGCAGCCTTATGGGCAACCATGAGGAAATATAACATCAACGCCAACCTGATCAACGTCATGCAACAACTATACGACAAGACCTCCAGCGCAGTCTACCTTAACGGCAGCATGGGGGATTGGTTCAGGACAACGGTCGGGGTGAGGCAAGGCTGTTTGCTCTCTCCCACCCTCTTCAACATCTTCCAAGAACGAATCATGACTGACACTCTGGAAGACCACAATGGAACAATCAGTATTGGAGGCAGGACAATCACTAACTTGCGTTTTGCCGATGACATCGATGGATTAGCAGGAGAAGAACAGGAGCTCGCCACACTAGTGGAGCGGCTGGACACAACCTGAGCAACCTACGGCATGGAGATCAGTGCCGAGAAAACCAAGCAAATGACCAATAACACCAATGGCATCAATGCGGACATCAAAGTCAGGGGCGAGAAACTTGAAACCGTCAACAGCTTCAAATACCTCGGATCTATCGTCTCAGATGAAGGCTCAAGACCAGAAATTCTCTCCAGAATCGCGCAAACAACAGCCGCGCTGTCAAAACTGAAGCCTATTTGGAGAGACAGAAACATCACGCACAGCTCCAAAATTAGACTAATGCGCTCACTGGTCATCTCAATATTTTTTATACGCCTGCAAGTCGTGGACACTAACAGCAGAATTAGAGAAAAAGATTCAGACCAGAGAGATGAGATGTTACCGCAGACTCCTTGACATCTCGTACAAAGACCACGTTTCAAATGCTGAAGTACGAAAGAGAATCACCAACGCAGTGGGGCAATATGAAGATCTACTGACCACAGTGAAGAGACGAAAACTAAAATGGTATGGGCATGTCACAAGATCCACAGGATTTGCCAAAACAATCCTTCAAGGAACCGTACAAGGAAAGAGAAAGAGAGGAAGGCAGAGAAGGAGATGGGAGGACAACATTACAGGGTGGACAGGAAAGACGATGGGCGATAATCTGAGGAGAGCAGTGGACAAAAATACGAGTAGATGGCGAGAGCTGGTTTTCAAATGCAGTGGTTCCCCAACGGTTGCCCTAACCACGGGATAAAAGAAGAAGAAGAAGAAGATCTAGTTATCCGGATAAGTTATCCGATTTTGCCCAACTCTACTTTCAAGTAGAGAGAATGGTAGCTATCATTTTAACCCATCCCTCTAAGAAACTGTTCCAATAATCCCCACAACGAAGTACGCTTGGTATGTAACAACGCTCGTGTATTAAGGCAAGCTTTAAAAGGCAACTCATCAATAGATTGGGGGGGGGGTGAAATATCTCCTCACCCCCCTAACACACATTTTCTTAACATTTACGAGAACGCTTGTGTTATCATAACCATTCTTACTTGTTCAAACTTGTTTATTTTATTTCAATTGTTTTTTCCCGTTTATTTTTTGCTTCATTTAACAGTTTCGTTTCATCAAATAGACTCGAGGTGAAATATCTTGCCACCTGCATACCTTGTCTTACCATCTATGAAAATGTTTCTTAATTTGGAAATACGATTTTGTGACGTGGGTAGCATAGTGGGTAGGCTATCGGAACTGTAATCGTGAGATTTGGGTTCAGGGGTTCGAGTCGCAGTACGGTCCGGCGCTGTGTCCTTTTGAAAGGCACTTTACTCGAATTTACCGTTTGGTTCGATCCTTTCGAAGATAGACGTTGATCTCGAAGGTCCTGCCTCTTAAATAACCTAATTCTACCATTTCACCATAATTTTGAAACATTATTTTTTTGGAAATACAATTTGAAACAGATGTTCGCTAAAGCAAGATACTAAAATATAATCACTCAGCAGACTCACCAACAAAGGATGGTAACACTTGCACAGTTGACCGAACATTTAACCCAAGCCGTGACTATAGTGAAAATGGCAGCACAGTCTTCCGATCAATGCAAGCCTGAATGCCACAGCGTTTTGTTGTGCAACAATAAATAAATAAAAATAAACCTGGTTTTACGTTTCTTTCAGTTCATTATATATACACCAGCAGTTTGTTGATTTTTATCATAACCATTCGTTTTTGTTTATGTATGTGAGCTTACTTTCGGTTAATAAAAAAATTAACAATTACTTTCGTTTCACGTGATTTCTTCCTTGTGGCATCACATAGTTTACATCTAACATTTTTCGGAGCAAGAAAAAACAACAAACCCTTTTACTTCTTACTTCGATATACTTTCTTATACTTTTGGCCTCTTTTTTTCTCCATTTCAAGCATATTTACATTTGAAATTGCTATGGGGCATTTGAATTTGCTATGTGCTACATTGAGATTTCTATCTTTTGAACCTGCTATTGTTGTATAAGGACCTTTTATGACGTCATTTGTATATTTTTGGATTTGTTAGGTGTGATTTGGTCTTTCTATGAGGCACTTGAATTTGTTATGTGTATATTTGAACTAATAAAAAAACAACTTTATTATGTTTTTTAAAAAAATTCTTTACGTTGCCGAAAGTGGACTTGGCTTTGGGGTTTTAGATACGTTATTTTTTTTAGTTTTTTAGTTAAAGTAAGTAACCTGCTCTAGGTGATAACATGTTTAATACAAAGCAATAGATACATGAGCACTTCAAATGTTAAGTGCTGTAAAGAAGAGAGAAAGAGAGAGAGAGAGAGAGAGAGAGAGAGAGAGAGAGAGAGAGAAAGAGAGAGAGAGAGAGAAAGAGAGAGA
>NW_004798320.1:72255-72672 GCF_000002075.1 Aplysia californica | reverse complement strand
GTGTGTGTGTGTGTCTGTGTGTGTTTGTGTATGAGTGTGTATGTTTGAGAGGAAATGTGTGATTGTGTGCTTCAGCGTGAGCTAATGTGTTGTGTGTTGTGCGTGTATGAATCTATGTATGTTTGTTTGTGTTAGCATGCATATGTGTATGTGTGTGCGTGTTTGTATGCTTGACCGTGAGGTTATGTGTTGTGTGTTGTGCGTGTATACATGTGTGTGTTTGTTTGTTTGTGTGTGTATGTCTGTGTATGTGTGTGTGTGTGTGTTTGTGTATGGCTGCGTGGATCGGTGGTTGTAAGAGAGAAAGGGATAGAGAACTAGAAAGAAAGACAGAAAGAAAGTAATTTTTAAACAGAGTGAGAGCTGAATGAGAGAGGGGGAGAGAGATAGCAAGAAGGAGAGAGAGAGAGAAACACA
>NW_004798320.1:68748-70996 GCF_000002075.1 Aplysia californica | reverse complement strand
GGGGTAATTTTTTTTCTTCTTCCATAGGGGAAGGGGGTTGTTCAGGGATTTTTTGAGAGTGGATTTTTCAATGCTGTTTTTGTCTGGGTTTGATGTTTTTGCTGTTTGTTTGGGGGAACAGGAAGGGATCACAGAAAGTAATCAATCCTGGATACTGAAGTACAGATACCCCCCCCCCAAAAAAAAAATAAATGCCTAGACTGGGAGTGTTCGAAGTGAGGCATGATGATAGCAACTGATCAATCCTCCACATTGGACATTGATACTATTTTTACTCAGAAAAGAATAGCGTAAGGAATTTAAGACATCAGCAAAAAACTGACCTGTGAGATTTCTTTGCCACATACTGTGCACTAGCTGGAGTGCGTAGAGGTGTCATCTCTGGATCAGAGGTTGACGTGTAAAGACCCGCCATTGTTTTCGGTCACTTTCTGCTCTCGTGTATTTTGTCATATTTAGTCCAGCTATACGTTTATGTTGTTTACCCACATTTTGACGTATTTAGTCCTGTCTATACTGTTATGTTTTCCATCCACAATTTGTCATATTTAGTCCAGTCTATACTTTATGTTTTCTGTCCACATTTTGTCATATTATTATTATTTTAGTCTAGTCTATTTTTTATGTTGCATTTTGCCGTATTTAATCCAGTCTTTTATGTTGTCGGTTCACATTTTGTCATTTTTATTTTTTCCATCAGTCTACATTTAAGTTGCCAGTCCACATTTTGTCATAGTCCAGTCTTTACTTTATTGTTGTCGGTCCACATTATGTCATAATTTCCCTCCAGTCTACTTGTATGTTGCCAGTCCACATTTTGTCGTATTTAGTCCAGTCTATACTGTTAGTAAGTCAGTCCACATTTTGTCGTATTTAGTCCAGTCTATACTGTTAGTATGTCAGTCCACATTTTGTCGTATTTAGTCCAGTCTATACTGTTAGTATGTCAGTCCACATTTTGTCGTATTTAGTCCAGTCTATACTGTTAGTATGTCAGTCCACATTGTGTCATATTTAGATATTCAGTCCAGTCTACAGGAATGTGGAACTGTTTTAAAAAATGGTAATCCTTGTCCCCAGGCTTTTATAAACGTAGAAAGTAAAATACACATGGCTTTTTATTTTTTAGGTTTGTATTTGTATACCATTTTACTAGCTTCATTAGAAATTTGAACCTGTCCAACCTCATACTTCTCATACTTTGTTGTTTTCTTTTGTTTTAGTAAGGTTTTACGGCGCTCCCAACTGCATAAAGTCATATTTATTATTGTCTGTATGAGCGCTCTCATACTTTAAGAGATAATGGTGCTTTTGTAGGTACAAGTAGCAGAAAAACGTAAGTCCCCGAGATTCTTAAATAACTTGAGATAGATAGGAATACCATGTAACTGTGTCTCTGTTACGTCTATCTTGCTTTTGTAATGAGATTTTACACTCAATTTAAAAGAAAAATCGTTTTTAACTCGATTGCTGGGTGCAGTTGACCGCAGGGGACGTGAGAACGTACGTCCTCAGTAAATCACTTTTTTCTCCGTTACTGACAGCGTTTTGCTTCGCTGAAGTCAGGATAGGACCCTCCTGGATCTTTTTTTGCTTTTAATTAAAGTTATCTCCCTTCGTGGCACCCAGTCTAAACAGATTTTGGGCGGGAACTAAGAAGGAGTATTCTCTCAGGAAGAGTATAAAAAAAAGAAAACAACGAACATGAGTCAACTAGAGCTTAATTCCTTTCCGATACCGTCATTTTTTCATGCTGATATCAAGTTCTTATAGTGTTATTTTATGTGCTTTCGATCGTTTAGATCCCTATTAGTAAATGTTATGCCCGGCAGGAGGCAAGCTATTGGGAGTTATACTCCATGATTCTTCAAACACTCTTATTTCCCCTTCCGCTACTCCCAACTCCGTTACCGGAAGTGGGAATACGAGTGGTAACGGAAAAGACCATCAGGAGCGGAAAAGGGGGGGGGGGAGTAAATTTTAAGGCAGATATGGTCAAACTATGGCTCATGGGTCAGATGTGGCCCTCGGGCTGTTTTGTCAGGCCTGCAAATCTACCCAGCAATTGATACTGAATTAAGGACACGGTGAGTTGATAATACATGACATGTATTACATTGTACAGGTCAAAGAGAAAGAGGTATTCTTGATTTTGTCAGGGGAGGTAAAATAACAGGTTATATTAAAGAAGAGAAGTAACTTTTATTATTTCCAGAAAAGTAATTGACCAAATGTTTGTTGTTGTTTT
>NW_004798320.1:67314-68648 GCF_000002075.1 Aplysia californica | reverse complement strand
GAGAGAGAGAGAGAGAGAGCATGAAAAAGAAGAAGAAAGCCAAGAGAGCAGGGAAGAACAGTTATGAGAAAGAGCGAAAACGAATCGGGGAGTTGGAAGGGGGGGGTGTCTTTATCGCGTCTACAGGTGATGAAGAGATGGTTTATGCTTAGCTTACTTTTACTTATATCTGGTTTCCCATAGGGCACAGGTGTCGAGCTAAAGGCCTGCAGGCCGCATCCGGCACGGCAAACAATTAAATCTTTCCCGCAAGAGAATTCTAGGCAGTCCATACTATAAGAATCTTCATAACACAGAAACATACTCCAAACATAAACGGACTTGTTGTCAGGAAAAGATGTCAAACATCCAGCTCTGACAAATTAGCACTAAGGCGAAAATTGGTATGCGTTGGTTTATTGTTATTCTAACATTATGCTGTTTTAATTCATGAATAATATAGATATATAATATGAATGTTTGAAATAATATTGCGTTTTTCACTGCATAGCAACTGCTTATCCATGGGGGCTCTTGTGGCCTAGAGGTTTAGGTGTTCGCCTCTCATTCAAAGGTCCCGGGTTCGAATCCGAGTAGCGATCGAAAAAAATTTTTTTCTAAAATTGTCTCCTTTCACCTCCTTTCCTAATCTCTAGCAATGTTCTGTCGTCTGCTTTCGTCCCCACTTTCTACCTCCTCTGCCCCTCCTCTGGGCTCTTGACTCTTTCTGCAGCCTTTCTACTGCTTCTCCTTTGCTCCTTACTGCGGTCTTTCTGCCACACCCTTGATCTTCTGGAAGGAAAGATCTACACCTAGCTTTCTCGGAGAAGGGCGAAATTTCTCGGAAGGCCAGTGTGCAAGTTGCGCACGCTAAAGATTCCTTGGTGGTCTAAAATCGATAAGAGTAGGCTTCGGTCGCCATCTGGGCAAAATTCAAAATGTCATACCAACTGAAAATGTTTAATGTGTCTCGCGCGCTCATATGCAGATGCGAGCGCCGTAAAACACTTAGATCTACCAAACGTTTTTAAAATCTGTTTATCCAGTTCGGCCCGCAGAAAAATGTAGTGTAAATTGAGTCTGACTCCCTGTGCGACTGAGCTTGACACCCCACCGCACGAGGTGTCTCTGTACATGAACAGAAAACAAAATAGAGTCACCGTCGGATGTCTGTGGGTTTTCTCTTTTTTTTTGGGGGGGGGATTGTGTTTTTGTTTCGTTTTTTTTCATAACGTCTAATATCACATTTTTCTATGACATATTGTTGTAAAGTTTAGATTCCTTTCATTTTTACAGTCGATTGTTAATATAAGAGCCAAGGTCCACATACTCCGCTTTCGTACTCTTACGTACTC
>NW_004798320.1:64031-66119 GCF_000002075.1 Aplysia californica | reverse complement strand
AGCAGAAGAAGAAGAAGACGAAGAAGTAGCAGTCCACGAAGGAAGTAGTAGATGTAGGAATAGCAGAAGAAGAAGAAGAAGAAGAAGAAGAAGAAGAAGAAGAAGAAGAAGAAGAAGAAAAAGAAGAAGAAGAAGAAGAAGAAGAAGAAGAAGAAGAAGAAGAAGAAGAAGAAGAAGAAGAAGAAGAAGAAGAAGAAGAAGAAGAAGAAAAGGAAGAGGAAGAGGAAGAGGAAGAGGAAGAAAAAGAAGAAGAAGAAGAAGAAGAAGAAGAAGAAGAAGAAGAAGAAGAAGAAGAAGAAGAAGAAGAAGAAGAAGAAGAAGAAGAAGAAGAAGAAGAAGAAGAAGAAGAAGAAGAAGAACAACAACAACAACAACAACAACAACAACAACAACAACAGAAGCAGCAAGCAGCAGCAGCAGCAGCAACAACATCTTACACCAGTGTAACTGTCAGCCTTTCAATTGGTAGAATGGCCTTCCTCCAGTTCGTATTCTGTTTTTGAATATGCAATCCACTTAATTCCAAAAGGCTTTGGGAGCTTGCCTTCGTCATGCGAAAATATGCTAAGCATGTTTCGTTACCATCAAGAATTTGGTGCAACATTCTAAATTCTCCTGCTTTGCCTCGTTCTTTGCATATAAGATGTACCCAGAATCGGGCGGCGACTTGTCTTCAACCAACACCATAAAAGAATCTTCTTCTTCCTTGTTAACGCTATAAACGCCATTTCTCTAGATCTAGGTCTGTTGCGCAAAACAAAAAAAATAAAAATTTAAGATACGTGTGAGGACGCTGTGGACACGGGCTACCCGTTACATTAACGCACGTCATTTATGATGAAGCGTGATGAAGCGTGATGAAGCGTGAGTGCGGACGCTGTGGACCCCGGCTCTAAGTTGTGGTACAAATAATGTAATCTAAATTTCAGAAGACAATGCAACGAATCTAAACATTAGTTTTGAATTATATTATTAAGTGACTAGGAAACCTCAAAGGGAGATAATATTTAAAATTGTTTAATGATCATAATGTAAGTGGTTTCCACTGTTTGTTTTGTATGGGGGATCTGGTACACATCGTTGCTTGTTGAGGGGGGGGGGTTGTTGTGGGTTTTTTCAGTTCCAGCTAATTCTGGCCATTCTGCGGCAGCACCACGGCTCAAAAGCAGACACTTCGTTTTTTTCTGTTTTACCCAGGTCTCAGCACTCTATTTTAGGAATATGAGGAAGATGTATTAACACTGTACAAATTTATTCATTTTTAAGTCAGAGATAATGGTCTTGATATAAGGTATTTGTTCATCGAATCTAATTGTCCTTTGCGGTTGTTTAAAATATCGCACAAAATTCTGACACTCGTGTAATTTGATCCTACCGCTCACCATGTGAGCCCGGCCGTGTTTTTTTAATAAAAGGTGTGAGTATGGTTCAGCTATAAACTCTTCACTCTTCGCGATACTATTTAAGTTGTCCATCTTGTCCTCATGTCAGTGTGTTCCCCCTCAAAACAGCTGGATAAGTTTAAAAAAAAAAGTAACAACAACAGCAACAAAACACTCCTGGCCCCCTCATCCGACCCCCCCCCCCTCCAAAAAAAAAACCAACAACAAAAAACAACTATTTATCGAAGCTTCATCATAACCACTTCGTTATCCAAGACTGGTATGACCATATAGCATGTATTATTTCCCCGTTTGGCTTCTTCTTTGGACTAATTGAACCAAAGTGTTACCTAATAATCTTGTAGAATCCGCCAATAATTCATTCTCAAGACGATAAGCTAAAACAATCTGCTGATACTCTCTCTCTCTCTCTCTCTCTCTCTCTCTCTCTCTTTCTCTCTCAGTCTGACCCGAGCTTGATCCCCTCACACGACTCACTGTAAGACCCTCACATGGTATGCTGGATTCTACGTCGTCAGCACGGAGAGAGCACAGCACTACACACAAGTGTCGACGTCTGATCCTCGTTGATTCCTCCTAGTGTGTATACGCTACGATTGAAGTACATCGAAAAAGCAGGCAACGTCTGACAATTGTCATAGTGGTAAGTAATACGAAGTCCGTACGTGACTACATGTCATGTGAT
>NW_004798320.1:54701-63790 GCF_000002075.1 Aplysia californica | reverse complement strand
ACTATATCTTGCCCTCACTCTCTTTGTGTGCGTACGTGCGAACGTGCGTGCGTGCGTGCGTGCGTGCGTGCGTTCTTAATTGCTCCCCTACATAATTATAGCTTGACATGTTGTCCACCCCTTTACCGCCCAAGCCTATGTATGGTTATAACGGTGTCTGGTCCAAGATGCAAAGTGGGTGATTTCTGGTTCGCTATAAACTCCAGGTGCATGGACTTGACATCCATTTTTGGATTCAGCTTTGTTTGAAAAGAGACTGTTTATTACTGCGTGGTCTACATTGTATACTTTCAGTTGAACTCCACGAGGGCACGAGTCCACTAAGATCTTCAGCTCTTGTCTAAGAAGGATTGTTTGCGGCATCTTCTTTAGTGAAAAAAGCAAATTAATAATAATAAATAATAATAAATAGATAAATAGACAGACGGAAAACGTAACTGTCTTGTTTGTTTTGTCTTGCTTTTTTGTTTATATATTTGTTTGTTTATTGTTGTTGTTGTTTTATGGGGTTTTGTGTTGGCTTCTTAGGGGGGAGGGGTCATTCTGTGTACATGAATTCTCGTTTTGTTTTTTGAACAAGCTTTTCGTGTCATATGGGCCTGCATCCTCACGATCTTCTGAAGAGATAATTGTTGATTGAATTTAACTATAACTATTTCAAACGATTGGTATCATGCCTTGAGCTTACTTTGATAAGATTACTAGCCTTTGCACAGAGGTCAAGAAATAAAATGATGAATGACTGCAAGGGAGAGCTCCGAAGTAGAAATCTGGCTTAAAAAATAATGCTCACGTCCACTGTAGCCGCTAGGACACATTGAGTATTGAGCCTACGGTGTCTGCATTGATCTGCGTCATAAGACGTTGACCTAACGATATCTTTGGCACGTCTTCCTTGTTTCAGAGACAAAAAACTGCTCCCTGCCGGTGTACGCTGCCTTTATTTTCAATGTTACCATATCTGCCAAGGGGCTGCGCTACCGCTTGGCCTACAAAGTCTAATTCCCCAGCAACGTGTCAGCAAGACATGTCTCAATCTCTGTAGTTAACGAGGATTGGTAAGATACCGGCAATCCAAAAAAAATTGTCACTTTTTAATTGTTTAAGAAATCTAGTCTTTATGGTCTTTTCGGTTATCCTTTCAGATGAGTAGTAATGCTTACCCTTAAAAGCAGGCCATATTATTAAAAAGAAACATTTAAGGTTAGTGTTTACTGTTCACATGCAATTAGTGTTTACAGCACCGACGTCGAAAAAGGATTGAAACGCGGCATTTATTTCAGGAGCATGTGATGGTCTTTTTCTGTTGTTTGGGGTGTTTTTTAAAAAATGAGGTTCAGGTCGTTTAAGTCTATGTTTATCAAAAAGTCATAACAACATGTGATTATTGTCACACAGGAGAGATGATAGGTATAACTCAACATAAGAAAATCGAGTGTTTCTGCTGTTGCCAGGGCATACGTCAACCGAAAAACAGACATTGAATGTCATGGCAACAGCAGAAAAGAACGGAGCATGTCAATGGTTCAATTTCGTTGATGTTCAGTTAAACCTACTGTCTTTCTTGGGTGAAAATTGTCAAACTAATGTCATTGCAGCTTTTGGTAAACACACACAAACACTTCGCTTTTAGAAAAAGACAACAAATAATAGAAACAAACCCGCTAGGTGATTGGGGAAAATGACAATTTTTCTTCTTTTTTTAACGTTGCTGCAGGACACACATAGTACCGAAATGTTATTTCTATGATTTTACATAATTATTATGTTTTACAGTACTTAGTATTATTACTCACTGGAAAGGAAAAGCGCCATGACTCATAAGGCAAGATTTTATCAAAGTTGTACCTTTTTATTGCCAGTGTGAGCAGAGTACTGGCAGCGAGCGGAACCTTTGAGTAGTTCTTCCTAGACAATCTTATTTTAAAACATTGCGTTAGATAAGTTAGATATCGCGCCAGAAAAAGATGTGTTGGTTTTTTCAGACGTGTGTACACAGTCCATGCCTCTAAGGGACATGGAGACTGCTGCATCCTGCAAAAATGACTTTTCCTGGAGCAAATGTAACCCAGTGATTGACAAATGTCTTGATTGTGTTTTTGTTGGCGAGTCTCTTTCCTCAACTGAATAAGAATCTTCTTTTATTAGAACATTTGTTCTGTTTTGTTTTTGTTTTAGTGATCATAGCATGACAATCATTCATTATTTCAGTTCAGTATGGTTCTACAAACTTAATGTTAATCTTTTGAAAGATCAAAACTTACTGTAAAATCATTGTGAAATTTATGAGGTAAATTTAGTTGTGAAAAATCAAGAAGGCGTAACCTTTCATCTATTACGGGAAAAGTTTACACTAATATTAAAGAAGTGTCTCAGAGTGGGGAGTGCCAGATAGAGTCATCGTGGCTGAATTAGAAGAAAAACTTTTTGAAATAGGTGTCATCTAAAAATCACCTACATCACGACAACGAGTAAATTGAGACATTTTGTCAAGACCTTGATAAGGCAATGAAATAGTTAAAATCACGAGATGTAAAGGCAGTCAGGGGAACTTTAATGCCAAAGTAGAAAGTACATGCATATAAGATATACTTGGGCCATGGGGACTGGGAAAAGAGAATAAAGGCGGGAAAAGACTGATAGAATGGTGCAGAGAAAATAATTTTATGATCTCAAACATCTAGTATGAAAATCACCCAAGAAGACGAAACACTTGGAAGAGTCCTGACGATAGAAGTAGAAACCAAATAGATTTCATACTTATTCAGAAACGTTTTAGAAATGCAATTAAATTGTCTAAATCACTGCCAGGAACAGACTGTGATAGTGACCATGTACCAGCCATGTGTAAAGTGCAGATGAGATTGAAGAAACTCAAAATGTCAAAGTAACAACCAAAATTTGACATAGGTCTTTTAAAGACAAATCAAGAACTGAAAGAACGTTTCTCCATAGATGTAAGCAATACATTTGAAACTCTGGAAAACATTACTAAATCGGAAGAGCTGTGGAGGAAAACGAAAGACTCAGTATTTCAAACTGTGGTAGAATACATCCCCCCGAAAGGTAAAAGAGCTAATAAAAATTGGATGACCCAGGATATATTAAAACTAATGGAAGAGAGAAGACAGGCAAAACCATATGTGGAAAAGTACAACGTCTTAAACAGGGGAATAAATAAAAAATGAAAAGATACAAAAGAAACATGGATAAAAGATCAGTGTCAATATGTGGAGAAGAACCAAAACAAAAACAGAAAATACACAAGTGGGATAAAAGGATGCTCAAATACATGATGCATAAGATCAAAAGGAGGAGACATTTTAATGGACAATGGGGATATCTTAAACAGATGGTCGGAATACATAGAAGAACTTTGTAATAAAGAATGAAATAAATGGTCTACCAACACTGAAAGCCGAAGTTCAAGCTGCCATTAGGACAATGAAACAACGAAAAGCCACAGGGCCTGATAATATTCCTCTCAGTGTGATTATCGCGCTTGAAGAACTAGGCACTGAAATAAGAACAAAGCTCTTAAGTTCTGTTTATGACAGCGGTGAAATCCCAGAAGATACAATGAAGTCAGTTTGTATAGCTTTATCTAAAACACCAGGTGCCACTGAGTGTGGTATGCATAGAACAGTTAGCCTTAAGAATTATTTTACAAAAATATTGCCTCGAGTACTAATGGGAAGATTGAGAAAAAGTCTTAAGACCAGAGATATCTAAAACGCAATTCGGCTTTGTTCCTGACAAGGGCACCAGAAATGCTACATTCACCACAACAATTATAATGGAAAGATGTATTTGAAGCACTGAAAGATCTGGAAAAGCTAGACATAGATGGAAAAAGTCTAAGAATTATCAGGAATTTGTGCTGGGGCGAAAACACTGCTGAAATGGAGAATACAGTGATTATAGGCAGATTGGAAAAGGAGTGGGGCAAGGATGTGGTATGTCCCCAGGCCTCTTTAACATGTACAGTGAAACATTCCTCAGAAACATAGAAGAATGCCAAGATCTCAAAGTGAATGGAGAAAATATTAATAACATCAGAATGACGATGACACAGTTGTAATGGCAGACTCAGAAAAGGACCTTCAATCGCTTCTAGATACTGTTGTAATAGAAAGTGAACCTAAAGGAATATTGTTGACTGTGAAGAAACAGAATGCATGATAATATCCACAAAAGCAGCAAGTCCCATTTGTGATCTCATTAGCAAAAGTGAAAATATCAATTAAGTCCAATATTTTAAATATCTAGGAAATATAATAACATCTGATGCCAAATATTCCACAGAAATAAAACGGAGAATTTTAATGGCTAAGGCTAGTTTCAATAATAATGAGTCCAATCCTGAAAAAAGAAGCATCCCAATGACTACCAAAATGAAAGTTTTGAAATGATATTATGATCCGCCCTTCAATATGGCTGTGAATGCTAGACAATCACAATGGACAGTGAAATAAAATACAAGCAACAGAAATGTGGTTTCTTAGAAAACTGCTGAGAACATCGCGGAAGGAAAAGAAATCAAATGAGGTAGTGCTTGATGAAGCCCACGTGGGACAAGCATTGATAAAAACAATCAGAAAACGACAAATGCAGCTTTTGGTACACCTGAATAGACATAAAGGTCTTGAACATCTAGCTCTCACTGGCAAAATTGAAAGCAGAAGAGGCAGGGGTAGGACCAGAGCAACCTACTTAGGGACCCTAAACACATGGGTAACGGAAAAAGATCAGGGAAACGTAGCTTTTTTAAGAGCATCCGAGCAAAGGAATGAATGGAAAACCATGATCGCCGATGTCTGTAGCAGACCCGGAACTGGGTAAATGAATCTCAGATTGTCATTATAAAGCCTCGGGATTAGCTTACAACAGAGATTCATCAATAATCGAAAAGTGGAAAGAACTCATTTATGTTCTGAAAATATGATTCTGTTGGTGCAGGCGTCAAACTATACAAACTATATTCTTGAAAGTCCGTCACTTTTGACCCCTAAAACTGCGGAACCACTTAACTTTCGAATTTGACCAAATTAATTGTGGTTCAGAATCATTTCAAGGGTGCACAGTTATATTGAGGAGCCTAAAGTCAGTTTTTCATGCATTAGTTTTGTTTAGATCTGATCTTGGGAAAGTCCGTCTTCTAAGACCCCATTGTAAACAAGTGAGGTTTCCGTTTAATAACCGTGCGCACTGTTTGCACAACTTTGAAATTCTTGAGTGTACAACCACGAAAGCAGAATAGAGAATCAATCTATACATCACTATATTATCTAAACCTTCTAATTGTTTGCATCTCTCATGATTTATTGCTCCATTCCAGTAGAGTATAAATATAGTAGGCCAGTGACTTTCAGTTGATGTTAATGCACCGATCATTCTTTTCGTTGAAAGGGGGCCAGGCTAGTACTGACATAATGATATCCAAAGAAATGTAACTTACTGTCTTCCTATACCGTCTGCTACATAGGGTGGAGGGCAGTCGATGCCACGGTTGTCTGTCCCGGGCCACCTTCTCCAATTTCGGCACATCTAGGCCTTGGGTGATTGCCTTATCAAAGAAATGTTACACACAACCAGGTGTGATTTGTTAACTGGGCAAGATTTTTGTCAGCTGGACTGTTGACAAGAGATTCATTCAGTATTAAGTAAATCCAAACAAACATGTATCTACATTCAAAAAGCACCATGCCGATTTGAAGGCGCTCAAATAGACAAGTAAGATTCACTGCTGCTTTGTCGAGATAGAGCCTCATTCCTTCACGTTTGTTTATCGCGCCGGCTGGTAACTTTAAATCGTCTCCCGTCACATCGCAGAACTGTGTACGAGGACAAACGGCGGGTTCAGCAATTCAACGATGAGTCAGTCCCCTGGGCAAATCCATCGACTGCCCTCAAAGCGAATAGAGTATCCCTTGATTGCCAGATTGGCCTTTGTGTTGCTAACAAAATTAAGAATGAGACTGTCTTGAAAAGCACAGACACATGAATTATTTTATCACAGTGTTCTGAGAACTGAGAAGTACGATGAAGAACGTATGATTACATAATGATGGAAAACTGTCGTATGCTAACTTTGTCCAGCTTTGTATAGTATCTGATTGTAGACTTAATCTGCATGGGACAGCGTCACTGGTACAGTATCAATTGACTTTGTGTCATCATACAGGAAAGTTATTATTACATATTTAACGCTCGAGTGCACATCTTTTTGTATGTGGGTGTGTAGAAAGTAAAAGTCTTTGGTTAAAGTACTGGAGGCCAGGACGAGCAGTTTATTGCTTCTCATTTTCAGTATGTTTTCTAACATAGACTCTAGTGGTGTTTCTTTTTCTGTGTTGATCAAGCCAGTTTATATTATTCTCAACAACTTCCATCATACATTATTCATAATATTGTTTCTTGACACTATCATATTTCAGCTCTTTCACTTTCACATATATTATAATGTTAACACTGGTGTGTGTGAGTAGGGGAGGGGGTGGTGAGGTCAAAGATAGGGGTAAAAAATAAGGAGAGATATATATATATATATATATATATATATATATATATATATATATATATATATATATATATATATATATATAATAGCGCGCGCGAGAGAGTGAGAGAGCGCGCGCGAGAGAGAGAGAGAGAGAGAGAGAGAGAGTATGTGTGTTCGTGTGTGTGTGTGTGTGTGTGTGTGTGTGTGTGTGTGTGTGTGTGTGTGTGTGTGTGTGTGTGTGTTGTGAAAGAAGCGGGTTGGGGGGGGGGGGGGAGGGAGAAAGAGTCGATGTGAATGATGGCCAGCCAGTTCTATAAACCACGAGCCGCCACTGCACACAACTATCCTCCCTGTGAATTGGGCATAGTTAATTGGGGTAATCAAGTTTTAACAAATTTGTTGGGTTATGATCTAAAATCAGTTTTCTAAAAATGTTGGAAATACTTGATTATTTCTAAGTGAAATAAAACAAAAGTTTTTTGTCCATTCTGTGCAGAATATAGAGAAGGAAGTCTGTCGCCAGTATAATTTATTCTCTCTTACAATTCCTTTTCAGGAAACAGCAGAGTATATCGTCAACTCCGACGGTTTTGGGACAGAATAGGCATAGCCTTGCTATAACTATAACTTCACAGAATTCCATTAAATAACAATCTTTATCGATGGAAATTAATAAATTCCCTTCAGCGTAAGTGGTGTAACTTTTCATGAAATTCTATTTTTCAAATTTTGCCTATCATTAAATGTTACTCCCCTCCCCCACCCCCACCCCCACCCCACACACACACACACACACCCAAATCCTAAGCCTGACTCAGCCCAGTGACAGAAATATGCAATGTTAGACCCATGAGAAGAGGTATGTACGCAACCTGTACTATTTCATTGTGGACACTTTATATATATATATATAATTATAAACGAGCGTTTTATGTGCTGAGGGCCACTGACCTTAAACAGTGAATATACTTACTTACTTCTCACTAATGGCTTATTTAAACTATCTGTAAAAGCATTTACCTATTTGTAAGCCTTGACGACAGAAATGTGTCGCATCAAATAACACAAACAAAAGGTGACATGAAAACTAAACATTTTCAAAGGCATGATTGAGAAGCTCAGCAGAAAGTAGTACCAAACGCGCAGTAATATAGAGCATTAGAGCATGACTAGCTGGGCCCCCTTTCGATGAAAGGGATGATCGGTGCTCTAATATAAGCTAAAAGTCATTGGTCTTATATATTTACGCTCTACTGGAATGGGGAAATAAATATTGAGAGATGCAAAAAATTAGAAGGTCTAGATCTATACTCTCAAAACAAATATCACTTCCGGATTTTCTAAAACTACAGAGACAGAAGCGTCGGCCTACAAAAGCGATTGGCAAAATACAGAAATTTAGCTTTTTGCAGCAAAACTGTCTAAAAACTGAAAAAACCAAGGGCGCCATGATCTGGAGAATATTTTAAACAATTTTTTAGCGAAAACCGCATGTCGATCGATGCAGCCATTAAAAGCCTTTTGAATAGCAAAATTCGGCCACCACAAATAGATAATAGATAAATCAAATCTATCCGCATCATTTTTTACCCGCTTTGCCATACGCACAGTGGTAGGTTTGAAATCGTTTTCCTTGAGGTGAGGAATTTTTATCAAGTATCTCTGTCTTTTTGCTGTTACATCGTATTCCTCTCAGCCTGGGTCCGCCCTGACAAACAAATTTGAAATCTGTACAGTGTTGATTAGGACGTAAAACACCTGCATACATTTTTTAAAAATACAACAACAACAAAATCGCGCCGTCTTTCTAAAATCATAAACGAATGACAACATTGTATCTCAAATACAGGGCTGAATTGTTTTATTTTATCATCGATTAAATATTCACAGTACAGACGCAGATTTGGATTTGTATCGACAAAATGCTACATTAGAATTACTAAGTTCTCTCTGCTGAACACCTAGTTCTAAGAAATTTGACGTAAAAAAAATATTAATATTTGCAACATGCCAAGCTTTGTTTGATGCAGTTCTTTGAAGATTTTGGTAACGACTCAGAAATATCTTACGATTTTCATAGGGTAGATAGAGCATTAAATTGATTTCTAACCTCGATGTTTTAGTAACTCAAAACGGCAAAAAATGTCAGATCGATCTTTGTAACTCTAAGGTAGCGAAATGTACGCCTCTTTCGGACCACCATTGTGCCACAAAAAGCCACAGCCCGCCACGTCGTGAGGTTGCCGTTTCGTAAGGTCATTGCTCTCTGCGATTGTTTGACCCCATAAGTAACCCAAACCAATAAGGGATCAGCGAAATAAATGAGCAGCAGGGTTTGTTGGGAGTGGGGTGAGGGAGGGGGTTTCGGATTGGGTGTTGGATGAGGGCGGAGTTGGATGAGGGTTTATGTTGGGCTTTAAAGCATTATTGTACGCTGATTGATGTAGCCTACATGGAGAAAGATGTGATCTGATAGAGGCTGTTGCTGTGGTATCACATACTTTTTTTTATTATTATTGTTCCTCTTGATCTATGTTTTTTTACTGACGACTCAGTTGGATTTCTTCCTGTCATTTTTTGGGTTGGG
>NW_004798320.1:43845-47635 GCF_000002075.1 Aplysia californica | reverse complement strand
GCCCCCCCCCCGCTTCGTGTATCTCGCCAACTGGCTGCACAATCACAACGATAATAATGTACTCCTCCACGTAGATCTAGCCAACTGGCTATATACCCGGACCTCTGGCTGTTGTACACAGCAGACAACAGAGAGAGACCGCCGCGTTGTTCCAAAACGGAAGAGCCATCAGTAATTTCGTTCCATTTCCTGAATCTGTGAGGTGCGTCAAACTAGTTCTTTGTTGGAGTCCAACATTTCTGTCTGCCATATCTCAGAGCTCAGGGGTAACTTTCTGTGTGGGGTATACACGGGGGTTGGATATGTGTGTGTGTGTGTGTGTGTGTGTGTGTGTGTGTGTGTGTGTGTGTGTGTGTGTGTGTGTGTGTGTGTGTGTGTGTGTGTGTTCTTTTGAAATACAATGTTATAGTAATCCTTGCTCACCATGGGGAGGTAGGAATAGGACTTCAAACAGGGCAGATCAACATACTTATCTTTTTATGTTGGATATCAATAAATTAAAATAGAATAAGAATCGGTGGGGGATAAAAGACAACTGTTTTAATGCAACAATTTGAAACACATTCTCTTGACAAACAGTTCAATGTTCCATGGTAAGTTTGGTTGTTTGGTTGTTTTTTGTTTTGTTTTTTGGGGGTTTTTTTGTTTGTTTTTTTGCTTATTCCTCTTTGAGGCTGCTCCGGTGTTTAAGTTTCAGTGTGTCTCTCTTTCTTAGTTGAGCACACTGGCCAGCCTCCACGGCATTGATTTTCAAGTGGTTCATTGTCTGATAGTCACTGAGTTTCCTAATAACGAGGAAAATGTTTGGTAGGCGCACCTTAACATTTTGGTACTAGAGAATCTTTGGTAGTAGCGAGTATTCGTTGTCTCTGCACCTGCCAAATTTAGCCCCATCGATACCAACGGAGAGTAAGTTAATAACCAGCTTCCCCGACAGGTAACTTTTTTATGACCGGTGGGCGAATTTGAGACACCCCCCCCCCTTTTTGTGCACTCCCTAACCCCAGCCCCCGCCAATACACCAGTATATTAGAAAAAGAGGCATGCATTCTAAAAAATGATATAGTGTCTTTGTAATGAGATGTAGATAATAACAAGCTGGGCCCCCTTTCGATTATAGGAATGATCGGGGCTTTAATATCAACTAAAAGTCATTGACCAACCATATTTACACTCTACTGGAATGGGACAATAAATCTTGAGAGAATTATAAGGTCTAGATCAATACTGTCAAAACAAAATGCGCCTCGCGAAATATCACGTATATTTTCAAAAGTTCAAAAATATAAAATACAAATTGAAATTAAAATTAAAACTAAAATATGAAACTGAAGAACTCACAAGAATGACGGTGTTCACACATACAGGAGTAATGAAGCCGAGTAAGACAAAATTTCTAAGTACAGCAGGCCGGGGCTACTCTGGATACATTTTGCCGAGCAATCGGCCTCCCTCTCCGAGTGATATTTCTTTTTTGCCGTGTGAAATTATTACACGGGTAGCTTGCCGAAATTTTCAAATTTGCTTAAAATTTACGTCTAGTCGCCGAGTCATGTTCTCACTCGGGGAAAGCCCGTTCAGGACTCGGGGAGTGTCTGAACTAGCGTTGCCGAGTGACAGTGACATGCCGACGAGATTTGAATGGTAGCCGAGTTTAATTTCATACTCTGCGGGTTAAATTATTGCTCGCTTTGTAGAAATCTTGCACGAGGAGTCTGAGTTACTTAATTAAGCACGGCGTGCAAAAGTTGACACGACGAGCTTCGCAACCCTACCATATAAACGCACAGCACACTGTCCCTGCCATTATCTACAAATCGGCCATCTACTAACGTTACTATGCCTTCGAAGAAGTCTACGAGAAAGGCTGCTGCTGCATGCTCCACCTTTTGCTGATGCCAGTCTGCACACACCAAACCCTCATTCATGTGTGCCAAGCACTGCTGTCCAGCCTGCCTTCGTGAGCTTTCTCGATACTTCTGCTGCTGCTGCTGCACCCAGTCCTGCCCCTGCTGCTGCTGAAGAAGAGCCCAGAATGTCTTCTACTCCTAGATCTGCATCTCCGGTGGTTCCAGTGACTGCCTCCATAAGGTGTTTGCATTGTGGATGGCGAGGCCAATTTTCTCCAGCAGTTTTTGGAAAAAGTCTAGAGAAACTCTGAGGAAGTTCCTGAAGGATGCCACATTTTCAACTTGCAGTTCAGCCACCAGCTTCTCAAACTGTCCATACAGGGGGTTTTTTAAGCCATGGTCTAACCCTACAGGTCCTCTTCCTCCTCTTCCCCCACTTCTCCTCATCTCGTATCGGCACAACCTGAAGGGCACCATAATATGCATACATGAAGTCTGTGTCATATGAGACATGTTGAAGAAATAAACACAAACATTCCTCCCCCCCCCCTCTCTATTTATTATAATCTTGCACGCCAACTAACTCGGCGACGGGTCGGTAAGATGGTCAGCAGGTTCTGTGAGTTCATCGGCGTATGAAATTTTACTCGCCGCTACGTTTCTTGGCTCTGCAAGTGGCCAGGATTCAAACTAATTGCTCGGCAAGACGTTCGGCAAGACGCTCGGCAAGACGCTCGCCGTCCTAAATTATTGCTCGGCGAACGTCTCCCCGAGTGCTCACCGACACAATAATGTCAACAGTCATGGCCAGGTGCTCGTCACGATTAAACCTGAATTTGGCATTATCTTATCGGGAGTTGCTCGTCGACTCTTCTCCTGTATGTGTGAACTCCACAACAATGGCAAACGCTAATGCCTTGATAGACAAGGAAGTACAAAGTGCGTCAGATGGGAGTTCTAAGAGCCGCTGACAATTTTTATTCGATACAAGGCAAATCCCATGTAAGTCCTCCTCCTCCTCTTTCTCCTCCTCCTCTTCCTCCTCCTCCACCTCCTCCTGCTCCTCCTGCTGCTGTCCGTAAAACACACAAAAAATAGAATTAGATTCACAAAACTTTAATTGGGTCTAACTGAAGATGAACTTCCTACGCATATGCGCGCGCGCGCGCACACACACACACACACACACACACACACACACACACACACACACACACACACACACACACAACCACCACCACCAGACTGCACATTGCGTGTCGACTGACGACCATCACTCCTCAGCTAGGTATTTTGACCAATGGTGATGCTCTAAACCTGTCACACCCCCAGTCTGTCGCACGAGACGAGACCCTCCATCGCTACATGGACCGATCGTAGGCGACGGTCGCGTGCGACTAGACGTTGCTTCGCGTACAAGGAAACAGTTTCTTTATAATCTTAATTGATTGATTTGAAACGACAGGGGCCACACGCGACGAGACGTTGCGTCGCGCATAAGGAGACAAGCTCTTGTTTTGAATTGACTCTTATCGGTTTAAGGACCACACACTTGCTCAATATGGAAAGCGTTAAATCTTACCTACCCAATCTCAGGATTGTGACTGAAAGACAGCAGTAAGAAGGAGCCATAGGAGTAGCAGTAGAAAGGCTGCAAAAGAGGGGGGACAAGGGGGGAGGGGTGGGGGCAGAAAGTGGACATGACAGCAGACGACAAAACATGATTAGAGAGCAGAAAAAGAGGTGGAAAGAGAAAATCTTACAGAAAAAAATAGTATGTTGTTGTCAGGTTTGGAACCCGGAACTTACTGAATGAGAGACGAACACTGTAACATCTGGATCACGAGAGCCCCCAGTGGTGTGTGCGTCTGTGCATGAAAACGTTAAGCGTGTGGGTATGTGTGTGTGGTTGTGTGTGTGTGTGTGTGTGTGTGTGTGTG
>NW_004798320.1:28211-33211 GCF_000002075.1 Aplysia californica | reverse complement strand
CTTATCCATTAACCATTCATCAACAGGGCCTCTCTCCCGAAATACCTACTCGATCTCTTTACAAATGGAATGCGCAGTCTCGTTTCTCAGCTCCCTCCAAATCGCAAACCTGCCTGGGCCGCAGTCGACCTGGGTCAGGTATTGAAGGCCTCGGTAATGGCTCACATCTATGGCCATCCTCTTCCAATTTGAGTCTACGCCCAACTCTCCAGGTTCTGGCTAATCGCTTTCAGGATTAATGGATTGGCATCTCTCGCATGCACGCACCACCTTCTTCACAGCATCTTTAGTCACAGAAGGGTCTACCCGTCTCGCCAGATGCCAGGTTCGTTTAACACCAAAGTGATGCTGTTCATGCAGAGCCTTCACGTCACTCAATGAAGCCGCGCAGACCGATGACGGTATGCCATGGGTATGTAACCCCCCTCTCTTGACTCTAGTCAACTTCTCCGCTTTGTTGGATGCGGACACCACGCATATAACTTCAACCTTTAACCCTAGTTCTTCTATCAGACTCTTTAGCACGCCCAGTCTTCTCTTTGTCAGCACCTCTGCCGCTCCCTTGGTCTTTACCTTTCTTCCTTCTGACAGCATTGTTCTGATCCATTCACACACGGAGTCTGTCATCAGTTTGATGTCTTTCAACCCCCACTGTACCTCAAGGTTCACTCCTTTCAAAGCTGCCTCTAACTCTGCAACATTGATGTGATTAAAGTCATCCTTCTTCCTCAGACACGCAGCATCTTCTACCACCACACCGCCAATCTCCACTATTGCTCCCAGCGACAAATAACTCGCATCACACCACACAACCCCTTTAGTATCCTTCGGCACCTCCCAATGGCCTTGCGCTGGGTCTTCTCTATGAACCTGTCCCAATACATCTCGCATTAATGAATAAGCACTGTCTCCGGTATAGTCGTCCCATTTACTCCCTTCAGTTTGACACTTTACAAAGCCACAGGCTACGCGCAGCCACCCGGCCACAGGGTACTGTCCAACCAGTTTACCGCAAATTGAAAAGATCTCCATGCGTGTAAGTCCACAGTGAAGTTGGTCCAAGCTAGGAATTTCATTTGTACGAGAGAAAACCAAGTCCCCCTGTTGATTCCTGTTCAACTTCATGCCCGCACCGCTCCCTCGTCCAACTTCTCTGAACTCTTCGATTCTAGGCCATAGTCTTTTTAATGAGCCACAACGTCCCCTGTTGTAATGCTAGTCACATCTACCTTGATGTCGTCAATATATGAATTTGTTGCCTTTTTTACTTCAGGTCTCCGTGATAACACCAACTTCAGTATCTTTGACATAATCTTGGGTGCAGAACTTAGTCCAAAACCTAGCCTGGTCAACACAAACACATTACCATCAACTTCAACCAACTGATACTTCCACAACTCCTTGGCCACATGGATTTGAAGATAGTCTGACTTCAGGTCCACAATTTCTGCATCGCCATCAATTTGTCTTCACTCTCTAAGCCGATCACTGAAGACATCTAACACATCCCCGCCAGTGTGGCATTCCACAATTTTTTTTCAATTTTCTGAAGTCTAACACCGGCCTCACCTTGTTCTTGGTCACCGACCTGCTCTACCCACATGAGGGGAATAATGCCGTCAACATATCCGTTCCATGGAACTAGAATTGCTTCATCAATCCACCTTTGTATTTCGCGATCAGAAGCTTCCTTTGTTGCTCCAGTGAATCCGTGATCATATAGATCGTCAAGCGTGGCTCTGGTCCTTCTTTCCTGAAATACCTCACAGTCAGTTTATCACCGTCAAATGATGCCTCAAAATCAAAATCTATATCTTAAACATAATTACGGCGTTTACTGTCCGTCGACACACCTTCTGTCTTTTCTAAACTGCATTGGACAGAACAAGCCAAGTTGCCAAATTGAACCCGCTCACCACAGACAAGCACTCCACCCAACTGCTGCATTATGTCCATTCCCATAATCACATCGACATCACCAACGATCTGATCTATCACTGTAACAGTCGACTTCACTTTAGCACCACCAACGGTCAACAACACCCTCGCAACTCCTCTATACTCGACAGCACGACCATCCACTGCTACCTTTTTGCTCTCCCCTGACAAGTTTGTCACGACATTACTCTTCACCACACTCATCGTACAACCTGTATCTACCATCGCCCTCCACGGTCTCCCTTCAACATCACATGATATCACCAGCACACCTTGCAATCCCACCGTCCGTACTTCAACACCAGCGCACAAATACGGATCAGAAGTATCCTTGCCCTTCGTTGTGGTTAGAGTTCTACACCGGCTGGCAATGTGTTCCTCTTGGTGACATTTAAAGCAAACGATTGTTATTCTCTCTGGACAATCTTTGACGAAGTGAGAACCCTTGCATCTAAAGCACTTGATGCCTTCTCTCTTCCCTTTTACACTGGCTGCTGTCACGCTATGATATACTACTGACCCTGTTCTAGCCCTGGTTGCAAAACCCTTGCCCTACCCATTACCTCATTCACCTGCATGTTCTCTATCCCCTGGATCTGTTGTAGTTCTATACTACTGTCCTCCGGAAACCCAGTCATGAAACTTAGCTTCACTACCTCCTCAGTCCACTCCCCGTCAGCCCACTCTCTCTGGCCATTCTCCTGATGTCATTGGCGAAAACGTCCACTGGCTCTCCAATCCATCTAGCTGATTTCAACTTACTATAAGTAAGCAGCAAACTTACTATCTGAAAAAGCGTCCACCAGTTTCCTCTCTATAACCCCTGCATCTTCTTTATCCTTGTCGGACAACTCTAAATATATAGCTGACGCACTCCATTCTAAGTTTAAAGGAATAAACCCTGCCAGATCTTTCACCTTAGTCAACCTCACCACCAGATCCACTTTTCGAATCCATGCCCCAACGTCGCCTTCCCCACTAAACACCCTAACCATCTTTGACACTTTGAGCGTTTAAAACGATTGCAAAGCCATTGTGAAATTTCTTTGTAGGTCGAAACAGCTTGTAGAATAAGTGCTCACCTTCTGTTCCATGTTCTTTCGGTGTTTCTTTGTAGATGAAGATAGGGGGCCCCCTTCTAGATGGATATTCTTTCTGTTCTTCTGCGATCTGGCGCGACTGCCCGCCTCAATGGCCACTGCTCTCTAGCCCGATCGAATCGGTCCCTCTTTTCACTCACTCGTGAGTGCACGGGTCTCTCCAGTCCCGTGAATCTCTCCAGGTCCGTGTTGGGGTCAAATTTTTGTCAGTAGAGACTGGCCGGTGTCAACTATTCTTTAATTTTACACCTCAGTATAATGTATACTCATTTCCAAAAGAAACTTGACAGGAAGAATAGAGTTAAATAAACAAACCATTGTAGACACGGGGCCAACATTTAAACTACATCTAAAAAGAAGAAGCATTTCTCAATTTGAAAACCTGTATTTTAATGCACATAATACACACCTGGTGCTTCAAGCCCCAATTGAAGTGACAGAGTCCAAATTTTAAAAAATCAGAAAATGTGCATTTTTCCGACAAGAAACTTTACATTGACATAGTAACGTAGTAATCCTAAGTCCTAAATTATGATTTTTCGAAACGTATTATAGCAAAGCACACTGGCACTGGTCAAATTAAAAGCATTTCAGGTAATGTCTGAACGTTCTGCAGGATTAATATCGTGTGTGACCGCCGTCTGCAGCAATGACGGCGCGAAATCTGCGCCTAATAGAGTTGACGATGTTGGAAATTTGATATTGTGGGAGAGTGTTCCAAGCGTTGGTTAGGCTTTGAATCGACTGAGCGTTGTTCTGAGAAGCGGGATTCATCTCTTGGATTAGAGGCCCGAGAATATTCCACACATGTTCAATCAGGTTCGTGTCGGGTGATACTGCTGGCCAGGGATGAATGAAACCGAATTGTTGTTGTGCGTGGTAAGCTGGTGTCACCCTGGCACGATGGGCTCGAGAGTTGTCCTGTTGTAAGGTGTAGCCTGGAACGTTCTTCACGAACAGTGCCACACGTGGCTGCAAGATGGCGGCTATGTAGTTGGCGCCATCCTATGCTGTTGGAGCATGTACCAGTGCCGTCCAGTGGTCTGTTGGGATTCTGCCCCAGATCACCACCTGCCCATATCCCGATTAGGGACTTCATGTACACACTGGTCAGCAAACCTTTCATTTCGACGGCGATATACCCGCATTCGACCATTGTAGCTACCTAGGACAAATCTAGACTCATCCGTGAAAAGGACCTAAGACCAACAACTGTCTGTGTGCTCACTGGTTGGTGTTGCGGGAGGGTTCTGGCTGTAAGCGAAGTAGACTTGAACCTGCTTCGAGATGCCTTACAGCATCCCCTCGCTCATCTGCACTGAGACGAGGCATGATTGAAAATCGTCATTTTTCTGGATTTCTGAAGCTCGCAATTCAAATGCAAACGATGTTTTCATAAACTAATTACACACCTTTTGTAGATTTTGAAATAAGCTACACATTGATTACAAAGACAACACAGAAAACTCATGCTTAACAGAATAAAAAGTTAACAAATGAAATCATTCTAAACACACAGAAGTAAGCAAACTCACTTAGTAGTGTTGTCAAAATTGATTCGGAAGACAGTAAAATCATCACACTTCAATGTACATAAATATCATCATTATCCGTTTTGATTTAATAGTATTATGTTCAAATAAAATTCGTCAAGTTTCTTTTGGAAAAGAGTGTTTAAATCTCTTTTGCTCTTTTTTTCTCTCTCTATTTTTGTCTCTCTTACTCTTTTCCTCGTCTCCTTCATTGTTGTTGAATAATTTATGAAGCTTGACCTACTTGTATTTGATATGCCAAAATTATCTAGAATTGTAATGTTGTTATTTCTGCTTATAATTTAATATAACCGTTTCTGTTGTTGTCTAACTCGCTCCATATTGATGATATTGCTGTTGCTGCTTCTCTTGCTCCTGATTTGTTGTCGTTACCATTGTTATTATTGTTCTCTCTCTCTCTCTCTCTCTC
>NW_004798320.1:17500-27690 GCF_000002075.1 Aplysia californica | reverse complement strand
GGTTCCGTAACCAACGACCACTATTTGAGACAGAGTAGAATAGAGGGCTAGGGGTAGGTGTTCATCTAGGGGTAGGGGTACATCTAGGGGTAGGGGTACATCTAGGGGTAGGGATAGGGTTAGGGTTAGGGTTTGAGTTGGGGTTAGAGTTAGCCTTAGGGTTAGATCTAGGTCTCTTCTGTATTGTGTTTGTTGTGGTGGTCGCTCGTTACGGATGCCTTTTCAACCTTTTATTAATATCTGGCCGTGCCCAGTCAGACGAAGAACCCAGCTTTTTCTTTCATTGATTGAACTATACACTCAGTCTGAAGACAAGTCGTTAGCAGTAAACATTCGTAGCGGTAAACTTTCGTAGCAGATACCACTATGAGAAAGTTTTAAAGCCCATTTGTCCTGATAATGGCTGGAGTTTATAAATCACTTATGGACATGTTAAAAGTTATAGTGAACAGACAAGGGGTGGTGATTTCTAAGGCACGTTAACCCGAATTCTGTTGAGTTTTGTGTGTGTGTGTGTGTGTGTGTGTTTTTGCGTATGTTTTTGTGGGCTTTTTTGGCAAATGTTTCACGGCGCTCGCAAATTGCATAAGTTGATATAAGCGCGGGACACATTAAACATTTTTAGTTTGGTAGGAATTTTGAATTTTTGCCCGGGTGGCGACCGAAACCTACTCCTATTGATTTGGACCATCAAAGGATCTTTCTTTGGGGGGTGGGGGTGTAAGTGTTTTACGGCGCTCGCAACTGCATAAGGTCATATGATCGCGCAGTTGAGGTGGGCCATTTCGGTTATTTTGTTTTGTGTGTGTGTGGGGGGGGGTGGTTTGTAACCGAAGATTCCCGATTATTGAAAGCTAGGAATCGTAGGAATCGGGTCCAAACCCAATTACTTTCAGTACAGCCTCTGATGTGATTTCTTCCAGTGGCTCTACGATTTCTTCCAGTGGTACCAACCTCTAGCCAGTATCATAATCACGTATGCGGCGATAAACGATTAGTCCTACCCCTGCAATTACTTCCGGCGAGTAGCAATTAGTCCGATACCTATGACTACTTCCGGCGAGTAAAGATTATTTTGACACCAACAATTACTTCCGGTGAGTAGCGATTAGTCCTACACCTGCAACTACTTCCGGCGAATAACAAGCAGTTCGACCCCTTTGATTACTTGGAGTGGGAGGGCGCTACCCGCCTAGTATTCACAGTGTGAGGTCAGATAACAAACACGGACCTACACCGAGAATAAATGAGAACCTATGATACAGAGTCTCTTGGGCAGACGTTTCAGTATTATTAGATTTTGAATTGAAAGAAGGGGGATATAAAAACAACAACAGATGAATGAGAAAAAGGCAAAAGCTTCAAATACGTTTTGACACTGTGTATACTAGATCGATATAATCTTTCATAATGAATTTGCATCCCGATTACTCTTTTTTAAGTCTTCAAGATTCAGGATAACCTCCATTTCAGAACATAGCAAAGCACCGACTTTTTTTTCAAAAATACCTTCTTTAAAAAGAATTAAGATTAAAATAAAGTAACTGTGAATCGCTAGTTTACGGGAAAATGATCGGTTCTTTTCTCACTAGCAATGTAGAATAAGTGCTCACCTTGTGTTCCAGTGTTCTTTCGATGTTTCTTTGTAGGTGAAGATAGGGGGCCCTCTTCTAGATGGATGTTATTTCTTTCCTCTGTAATCTGGCGCGACTGCCCGCCTCATATGGCCACTGCTGTCTGCCCCGATCGACTCGGTCCCTCTTTTCTCTCACTCGTGAATACTGGGTCTCTCCAGTCCTGTGAATCTCTCCAGGTCCGTGCGGGGTCAGATTGTTACCAGTAGAGACTGGCCGGTGTCAACTATTCTTTTACACCACAAGTAATAATCGCGGAGATCGATTCTGGAATCGATTCTTGGCCCACCTTTTGCGTTCGGAACACAATAAACATTTTCATTTGGTTGAATTTTTAAAATTTTGACCGGGTGACGGCCAAAGCTTACTTTTATGTATTTTTAGACCACCAAGAGATCTTTAACGTGCGCAACTTGCACACGGGACCTCCTGTATTTTTCGCCTTATTCTCTTTCCTACCATAAGATCAGGGGTGTGGCTGAAAGACAGCAGTGAGAAGGAAACGATTAGTAGCAGTAGAAAGGCTGCAGAAAGAGTCAGGAGCCTGGCGGAAGGGGGGGGGGGGTGCAAAGGAAGGGGAAGGGGGCAAAAAGTGGAGACAAAGGCTGAACATGGTTATAGTGAAAGGAGAACATTTTAGAGTAGAAAATTTTCTGTCGCGTCTGAATTCGAATCCGGGACCTATTGATTGGGAGGCGAACACCGTAACCTCTCGACAACGAGAACGCCCGCCGAATTCTATGATAATTGTATCCGGCACAGTGTGCGCGTCACAAGGCAGGTGGCTATTTCATAAACTGACCTCAGCGGACGTCATGATTGTATTTATCAGTTAACCCAAACTAGCACCAGCCTCCAAGTGCGTATGTAAGTGTGTGTGTGTGTGTGTGTGTGTGTGTGTGTGTGTGTGTTCGTCCATGTGTGTGTGTTTGTATGTGTGTATGTTCGTATGCGTGTGTGTGGGTGAGTGAGTGGGTGTGTCCAGGCGCGGTTTGTCCATAGAGCACGGTCGTGGAGTGCCGACCATAATTTTTTAATGTTTTATTACGTAAAACACCTCTACAACAATAAAATAAAAGACGCCAGAAACAAATACTAGCCAAATATATCAATATACGTTTCTCACTGGCGCCGTATCGGTCATTTCTGTGTCTATTTCGCCGTAAAACATCTACTATGCCATGCCAAAGTTCATGCGCTGTATCTAAGCATAGCAGGATATTCAACAGTGGAAACCTGGCCTATAAACCACTCTTTGGGATAACCCCAGCGATGACGACACTCGTAGCGAGTTTGACGGTACATTAATATTAATAAGACGGCACATCTCAACTGTGCTCCTGCCGAATAGTGCCGAAACATAGCCCACAGTAAGCAATCTAAAAATAAACGCGATAGACTGTGCACTATTATATGCCAAAATTATGTCAGCCCCGGAGCAATCCAGCGGAGTGCTCAAGTGAATTGTGATTGGTTCATTGCCTTGCCGCTATTTTAAGTGACTCTGTGAATATGAAACTGAGGGAGGTGAACGTGACATACTTAAGTCATCGTCCTATGAGTTGTGCTTTTGAACGGTTTTGTAGTGGAGTGGTGAAAGGTATTACTTGAGTGTTCAGTTCTAAAGCAGGATGAATGAAATTGACGTTTAGCTAACAAACAGATTTAGTTCTAGAAGTCAAAGCCACATTAAAAAGAATGAAAATAGAATCACAGGGTTCTCCCTCACCAACCCAAAGATCCTAAAATTATACACCATCTCATTTACTATGCCCTTGACTATCTTCAACCTAAGATAGTTTAATTGTGCACGCCCACTTTTTAGACCCACGAGCCGCCCCAGAGTGTGTCTGTGTGTGTGTGTGCGTGTGTGTGTGTATGTGTGTGTGTGTGTGTGTGAGTGTGTGTGCGTGTGTGTGTGTGTGTGTGTGTGTGTGTGTGTGTGTGTGTTTACAGGCATATACCTCTTACACACATCTTCTCTTCCATTTCAGAGTGAAGTGGAGAGGCAGAGAACAACATAAATGTATTTATTTGTTTCAGTTTTTCTTTTTTTTTTAAACGAGCTCCGTAACTAAATAAGGTCATAATATGAACGTGCGGGACACAAGTTGGTTGTTTTCACGTTAGTTAATGGTACGTCTTGGTTTTATTTTTTAAGTCAAAATAATTGAAGTTATAAATTCACGAGAATATTTCAATAACAAAGGTAAAAACAGTCATTTGCATCATTTGGATGAAAAAAATATCCATTTATCTTGAATACAAGCTGAGATATTTGCGAAAGAAGGAGATGGGGGTCACTTCTTTTCAAAGGTAAAATTAGTGAGAAAATGGCAGCCAAAGATTTAAGAGTCCGTGGTACCTGAAAATTTACTTTTTGTGCCTTTAATCCCCGTTTTCCTGAATAATTCAGACAGAAATGGGCATGAAAGGTGTTGAGCCAAAAAAACACAAAATTTGATAAAAATATACCTACCTGCTAAAAATGCAAGTTTCTTCTCTTTGATTATTTTGACGAAAGCCTCATTCCACCAAGCTGCCTCACATGTATAACATTCAAAAGCTCCTCGTCAATATATTTTCGTTATGAGTCCTTTCTTGGCTATTTTAAGTTCGATTGTCCTGGTCTTGGTTCAGGACATGGACCCCGGAGTCCTCAGTATCAAGCAGCTGTGACTGTATATCAGAATTATCAGTTTAACCAAGTCTGGATATCTGGTCAAGAAAGTCAAAGAGGCAAAAATAAATGGAATAAATTAAGATACATGTGTTTGCTGCTGTAGTTTTTTTATGTTTGTTTGTTTGTTTTTATTGACAAGAATTGCTTAGGTACGAGTAATTAATATAATTTGATATACTTTAATATACGTAATATTATATCCTTTGTTTCTCTCTATCAAATTTTATCCCCAGATTCCACGAAATGCGGATGAATGGCTGCAAATATCCTAACAGTTCGACACTAAAATTAAATGACAGTTTTTTTAACTGTTTGGGTGCTGTAGATGGCAAGCATATAGCTATATCTATACCCCCAGGCTCTCGCTCCTATTATTACAATTACAAGGAATTCCATAGCATGATTCTGCTGGCTCTTGCTAATGCTGGTTATGAGCTGGTGTAGGTGAATGAATTTTGGAACAAATGGACGAGTTTCCGATGGTGTTGCGATTGGCCAGACTGATTCCTACCATAAACTGAAGAGTGGAGATCTACATTTGCTACAGCCAAATGAATCAAATGGCCTTCCCTGCGTGTGCATAGTAGATGAAGCCTTTGCACTACGACCAGACTTTCTTGAAGCCTTACAATGTGAGGGTCCTGGATGACAAAAAGAGAACTTTTAATTACCGACTTTAAAGGGCCAGGAGAATCGTGGAGAATGTCTTTGGTATTTTAGTTTCCAGATTTGGGGTACTGGGGTCTGAAATAAAACTCATACCAGAGAACCTTGACTCTGTCGTTTTAGTCTGTTCTGTTCTTCATAATTTAGGAGGGAAATTAATTGCCTTATTTAACGATTTCAAGATCGGCAGCATATCAGAAAGCTGTCCATGCTTTTTAGAGAGCCTCTAGGATGGCATATATTTCAAAGAAGAAAGGAAAGAGGATGCTTTCCTGAGGAACACCTTCCTCCTGCTCTTGAGGTTCAGAAAAAAAGATTCAACACGATCCTGGGAGGAACTGTTTTGTAGGAAATTGCCAATGGAAGCATGTTTTATAACATTCAAGATTTAATTTAGGATACTTTGTAGGTTTGATGGGTGCTATTGCTTTTTACTAAAGAATGATGGTCCATGTGTACATGTTTAGAGAAAGATATCACAAGACACATTAATTGCTCGAATTGAGTTACACGGCAAAAAAAGGTCAAAGATCAATTTATTTTAAAAAATTGGGTTCCAATTTTTTTTAAACAACCCTTTAGCCTCTTATCTACCATTACTCCTACGGCTTTGTGTTCATTTAACGCCAAGACTGTATTTTTAAAGACGTTTTTTTTCGGGGGGGGTGGGGTTAACACAAAGCGTGTTACATAATGACAAAAAATGCGTGATAACATTTTGCTGTCAGAGCTACATTACGGAAGTTTTCTCCACAAAAACAAACCCCATCACACTGCATACCAAGATACAGTCTGAAAGAAAGACACTATTTAACGTCCATCTGCGACAGGACCAAATCAAATAGACAAATTCATGTTAAGGGGGGGGGGGGGGTACACCCCCAAAGTCCCACTATGGCCCAAAAATATGGATTTTGGGTTGTAGGCATTTTTAGCTTCCTCAGCCTCTCCTACAACTATTTCAATGCATAAGAGCTCCCAAAAACCATATTTTTTCGCTTACCAGGCATGTTTGTCACCGCCATTTCCTCATAAAGTTAGTATTTTATTTTTCTTTATCGGCCGTTTTCTCAAAACGCGACTTGTCTCTATACTTATTTGAATAACTCCACCATTTTTCATCATATCTTCATGAAATTTTCACAGAATGCAAAAAAGATGTAGTACTAAATAATTATGTGTTGAATTTTTGATATAAGGAATAGATTTTTGGTGGTGGTGTCTGGAGTGTGGATTTTCACGGATTTTTTGCAAACTTGAATGATACCTCAGGAAATTTCATAAAACATTGTCTAATTCGTTTAGGAAAAAAAAACAGACAATTTTTTAGATGTAATGTTTGTAAACACGCATACAAAAAAACAATTAATTTCAATGAGCGATAAGTGCGGTATTCATTACGTAAGACATGTCAACACATCCAATATGGCCGCCGTATCCATGGAAACGAAACTTTTTCTCAAATTTGATTGTGTATTGACTCCTTAGTATGTGGATATACTTCATACCCTAAAAAACAACTTCACGCAAAAATGTGGTTGTTATCTCTCGTGTCCGGGTTCACACCATTTTCATGTCAATTTTTACTGGCCTAATAGTCTTTCTCCTTGGTGACAAACGTAACACTTTGCTTCTTTGGTTACCAAATTAAAAAACAAAATAGACAGCTAAATTGGTCCTGTTAGGACACAGTGCGGCAGATGCCTTCAACACCATATCAACAAATCTGCTTCTAAGTCCCAGCACACTCGACATGATCTGGTGCCATCCACTGGATTTTGTGTAAGCTTCATGTTAGATTCTTTCTCCTGCCTTGCATACATCACATTGATCCTTCCGACATACAACAACAGGTTGCTCTTTTTAAACATCTCTCTAAAGTCGTATGGGACAATGTGTGACTCTTTCCGGGGTTTTTTGTGTACTCTCTTTTAAGGCCTCTGAGGCTTTGAAAGTATTAGTTAAGACAGATTTTGCCTGTATTCTGTCTTTAGTTATAGGAAAGCAAATTCGTCAAGTTTGTCGAAGAATTACTTATCACAAATATGGTTGTCTTCTTCTGCTCTCTGGTAATTTGACAATAGTGGAGCTCGCATCTTCAAGTTTGTTTGTTTGTTTTTGTAAGTGTTTTACGGCGCTCGCAACTGCATAAGGTCATATGAGCGCGCAGGACACACTAAATTTTTTCAGTAGGTAGGAAATTTTGAATTTTGCCCTGGTGGCGGCCGAAGCCTACTCTTATCGATTTTAGACCACCAAGGGATCTTTAACGTGCACAACTTGCACACAGGACCTCCGAGATTTTTCGCCCTTGTCCGAGAAGGCTAGGTGTAGATCTTTCCTACCAGAAGATCAGGGGTGTGGCTGAAAGACAGCAGTAAGAAGAAGCCAATGAGTAGCAGTAGAAAGGCTGCAGAAAGAATCAGGAGCCCAGAGGAGGGGGCAAAGGAGGTGAAGGGGTGGGGGGCAGAAAGAGGAGACGAAAGCAGACGACAGAACATTGCTAGAGAGTAGGAAATGAGGTGAAAGGAGACAAATCTAGAGAAGAAAATGTTTTTGTCGCTACCCGGATTCGAACCCGGGACCTTTGAATGAGAGGCGAATACCTTAACCTCCAGGCCACGAGAGCCCCCCATCTCCAAGTCATGTAAACTGTCTTTGTAACAGTCATGAATAACCACTGTGTGAGGGCAGTTGAATACAAACTCATTGTTTTGCATTTTGGTGGAATGTATGAGATTTCTTTCAAATTGAAGTGTAGAGCTGGATAGTTGAAGTTGAAAATTTGTTGAAGAGAGAATTTTCCGGGGGAATATTTTCATTTATGAGTTGCTTTTTTTTTTGTCGAGTGACAAATTAAGTATCATCTACCCGGCACTGATTAAAAAATAAATGATTCAAGAATGATACATGGTAGACACAGCAAAGGGCGCACACCTAAAGCAAATTAAGAAACGCGAAAAAAATATTTTCTAATAGTTGTACCGAATGTGAAATAAGCGCTCCATAGCTGTCAATAATAGACAATCATAGTGAACACCTCAACAAGCCACTGAAACTGCGTGATTCAAACACCCATTCGCCACCGGGCTGCAGAACTGGCAGTTGGGCGGTCGGTGGAATCACGTAGAAATTGGGGACTGATGTTATATAGGTGATTGATTTACTGAAGGAATGAAACACTTTGCAGTAATCTTTCAAACTCGAGATTTTGACATAAAGTGTTTCAAAGGCTGTACTACATAAAGGGATCAAAAAGACATTTTCGAAAATTTTGTCCCTTAGGCTGTTCAATCAAGCGAATAGCGATATATATATATATATATATATATATATATATATATATTCTTTGTTATAGTTTAACTTGGTGGTCGTCACTTACAGTATCGATTACAGCTAAAACAGATAATGATACAGTCCGTCTCCAAGACTTCAGTCAAATTACGCTGACGCTGAAGGGGTTTTCTTTTAGCTTATTTCAGCTAATTTCAGCTTTTTCTTTTTTTATTTGGAAAATTTGAAGAAATAAAAATTCTGCTCATAAATTGAACGTATATCCCTTTTCAGTACTTCGTATACAGTGATTACCATGCTTTGTTTTAAAATGGTTTTTAAAATATTCATAAACTGAAGCTTTTCTTTGATATTTTTCCACAATAATATTACGTAAAGTCTGAAAACCCTAACTGTACAGTCTCTCAAGCTGTACAATTCAGGCATTTGGCGGGAGAAGTTCCTTGCAAAAGAAAAGATATCACCCTGTTTCTGACAAAAGATCATGTATAACACGATAGTTCACTCATTCTCTTTGAGACAATTAAATAAGTGTCCTCAAAATTCGGACTTCCGCGGACACACCTTTTTGGCTGAGTGAACTATCTTGTGAAGTACAATATTTGCTTCTGATCAGCAACCAAGAGACTTAGACGAGGATGGTTGGCAGATCCTCTAATGCAGTTTGCGCCTTCTTTCTTATCACAAATCTATCTTCCTTAATATTATATTCCCTTCTTATTTTCTTTGTATGTTACTCTCGACTCTCGAGTGACACCAATAGTCTTCGCCACATATACTATGATCAGTGGCGGCTCGTGGTTTATAGAACTGACCGGCGGTCATTCACGTCGAATATTTTTCTCTCCCCCACCCCCCTCCTTCACAACACACACACACACACACACACACACACACACACACACACACACACACACACTCACACACACACACACACACACACACACACACATGCTCTCTCTCCCTTTCTCTCTCTCTCTCTCTCTCTCTCTCTCTCTCTCTCTCTCTCTCTCTCTCTCTCTCTCTCTCTCCTTATTTTATACCCCTACTTTCGCCATCCCCACCCCCTCCCCCACTAAAACACACACACCACAGTAAACATTGTAATATAATGTGAAAGAGCTAAAATCTGCGGTAGCGTCAAGAAACAATATTATGAATAAGGTAAGATGGAAGTTACTGAGATTAAGAGAAACTCACTTGATCGGCACAGAAAAAGAAACACACTACTTGAGTCTAAGCTAGAAAACAAACTGAAAGTGAGAAGCAATAAACCGCTGGTCCTGGCCTCCAGTGCAGTACTTTACTCGTACTTTCTACACCCCCACACAAAATATCAACGTGCACTGGACCCGTTAAATATATGTAATAAGAACTGTCCTGTATGATGACAAAAATTCAATTTCTACTGTACCAGTGGCGCTGTCCCAGGCAGATCAAGTCTACAATCAGATGCTATACAAAGCTGGACAAAGCACACAAGTTTCCGATCATTATATCATCAAATGTACTTCATCGCACTTCTCAGTTCTCAGAATTGAACACTGAACACTGTGTTGTAACAAAGTGGGGAAGTGTGTCAAATGCTAATTATAGAACTTGGTGTCTAGCTGGGGTGAGGGTTGAAAAGGGGAGGGAAGGGAGGAGGTTTTCGGCCCAGACTCTGACAGCCGAGTGCCTATCGCCTCTCGTTAAAATTGTCCTTATATATCTTCACTAGACGATTCCCTCTTTCGCCGGCCAGACTCCTAAGGGCCAGGTAAGTTATTAGTGGGGAGTAAATGCCAAACAGGAACTATAGGTGGTTAACAAGTCAACAAACAAAAAAGAGTAGTGCCATGCTGACAGTAAATGTTCTGATAGTAGTTAGAGAAAGGCTGAATGATAAATACATGTTTTGCTGATAAAATAAT
>NW_004798320.1:5000-12500 GCF_000002075.1 Aplysia californica | reverse complement strand
GGAGGGGGGGGCGGGGTTCACCCCGAAAGTCCGGATTCGTTTGAATAACTCTACCTTTTTATATCTAGTCTTCATGACATTTTCACAGAATGAAGAAAAGATATAATACTAAAAATGTTGTATGTTGAATTTTTTTTTATAATATATGGAAAAGATTGTTGTTGGCAGTGTCTGGAGTATGGATTGTCAAGAGGATTTTTTGTTTTGTTGTTGTTGTTTTTGTTTTTTGTTTTTTGTGCATACTTGAATGTTATCTTAGGAAAAATTCTTTTAAAAAATGTCTAATTCGTTTAGGAAAAATTTAACAGACGAATTTGTAGATGATCTGTTGTCTGTTAAAATGTACGCAAAATAACAATCTATTTCCATGCAATAATAAGTGTGGTATTCATTCATTCATTCAGTAAGACATTTCTTCAAAACCCAATACGACCGCCATCTCCCTGGCAGCAACCCTTTTCCTCGGAATTGATTGCTGATTTTAAAACTATTAATTGCTATGCTTGTTATATGTGTGAAAATTGGTAAAATTTGATCAATTAATAAGCAAGAGCCTTCAGGTGTAGCCCCCCCCCCTCTACCACCCCCCCTCAAATCCACCACTACCCCCCCCCCCCCCCTCAAATCCACCACTATAAGTCTTCCCAATGTCAGTTATTAGTTCATATCACGACGACGACGCCATGCATCAAGTATGCAAAACTGAACCAGATGGAAGACAATGTCACTGTCATAGCTGGAAGTGTAATTGCCCACACAGTGAAAAGAGCCGTCATGTACATCACTTGCTCTACTAATCTGGCTTCTGTGTTGCTTTCAAAGAATAAGACTGTCTTGAACATTTCATCCATTATTTCATTTGTAACACTAATCATTAAACCTGTCCCTAATCACCGTGAATGTACAATATTAATGGGGAATCTGAGCCTCCCAGGGGGCTCTCGTGGCCTAGAGGTTAAGGTGTTGGCCTCTCATTCAAAGGTCCCGGGTTCGAATCCGGGTAGCGACCAAAAAACATTTCTTCCCTAAAATTGTCTCCTTTCACATCCTTTCCTGCTCTCTAGCATTTTTCTGTTGTCTGCTTTCATTTCTACTTTCTGCCCACACCCCCCTCATCTCCTTTGCCCCCTCCTCTGGGCTCTTGACTCTTTATGCAGCCTTTCTACTACTACTCCTTGGATCCTCCTTACTGCTGTCTTTCTGCCACACCCGTGATCTTCTGGTAGGAAAGATCTACACCTAGCCTTCTCGGACAAGGGCGAAAAAATCTCGGAGGGCCCGTGTGCAACTTGCGCACGTTAAAGATCCTTGGTGGTCTAAAATCGATAAGAGTAGGCTTCGGCCGCCACCTGTGCAAAATTCAAAATTTCCAACCAACTGAAAATATTAGGTGTGTCCCGCGCGCTCATATGACCTTAATATGCAGCTGCGAGCGCCGTAAAATACTTTTTTTTAAAAATGAGTCCCCCATAGTTCTGTTTAATGTTCTTTTCGTCGTTAATTTCTATAAAACCTTACCGAGCCCAAAATCCAGACAGGCTATAGCACAGATTGTCCAGTTGGGTATATAGAAGGAATTTTAACTTGAGTGAGAGTCGGCAGTGCTAGAAACAAGCATGAGGTTTTCTGCTGTCAGAGTCTGGGCCTATGAGGTCTATGAAATTATAATTACTTTCAAAGCTTTCTTTTCCAATAACGTGCTAGAAATAATACAGGGAGAGCCTGGTTCATTTAACATGCTCTATATACGAACTGAATCGCCTCTCCATAAAAATATAAATAAAATACTTTTAGGAGGACTTTAGTTTAAAATGACACATTTTCAACCCCCTGCGCACTTAGGGGGATTGAACAATACGTTGCGTTTCACTTTTTTAAAGGTTTGTTTATTTGTCATTTTTTTTTCTTCCCGATAAATCGAAGAAATATAGTATTAATGCGCTTTATAACCCATTCTGACATTTAGATACTTTGCTTACGAAATATAAAGAGACTAGAGGCGAACCTTTTAACCAAGGAAACATTTTACAATGGCGACAAGTCACGCATTCTCCAACTTTGCAGTATTTTCCTTTATTCGTATTTGGGGCTCGTACGTCTTGTTGACATCTATGAATGCCACATCAATGCTTAAGTGGATGGCCAGAACAAACAAACGTGTTTAAAATGTAATTCCCTCTTGCTCAGTACCAAAACATTGACCATAAGCTGGATAAAATGTCTAACATTTGTCTGTGTCTAGGTTCAGCCCTGACAACTATGAACATTCTTTCTTCTTGCACAAATTTCTGTAACATTTGTCAAGTCATTAAGCAGAAATGTTTGTCCATTTGCATCTTCTCTTGTTTTTGCACGAATGTCATCTTTGGGTAATTTGGTTCCTTTAGTGTCAGCATTCTGTCGAATTTTTAATGCAAGTAACTCTACAGCGAGTACAAACAGCACTACGGAAAATGGACACCCTTGCTGAATTCCCCTCTGAGCTTGAAATTCCTTTAAAATAAAACCATCATTCTCAACACACATTCTCATAAGGCTATACATGCCGGTATCCAACATATAAATATATCCCCAGATCCACATGACTTACACAATGCTACTACAAAACAAATAGACATTGTATCAAACGCCTTTTCAAAATCACAAGACAAGAAAATTTATTTTGATCTTGTCAGTTTCCATTATCAATATGTCTGCATTTAATGGATCCTAATTGAGTTCCATGAATGATAACTGCAATGACATTTTATAATCTGAACGCCAGGAGTTTTGCCTTGATTTTGTAGTTTGTATTGGCCAAAGTTATTGGTCAGTTTTATTTATTTATGTATTTATTAAGCTCTATTAAGCCTCTTACCCTTTTAGAGGAATGCTATAACGTAACTTTCTTGAGAGACGCTCAAATGCCCTATATCAAAGGGTACAGAATAGAAAACAATTCAGCGTAGACACCGTAATGTTATTACAGAAAACCATATACATTTTTTGGAGAATACAATAGAGCCCAGAGGCAGAACCATTCTTCATACTCTTTAATGCTGACAGTACTTTCCCAGCAGTAATCTGCTGTCAATGTTATTGTGACCTTCAATACTAAACTGGGCAAAGTTAAAACTATCCATTTAAAAATAGCCTGAAGATTGCATATATAATTATGCTCATTACATTTTCCTTCATGGTACAGATTTCTTCACCTTTATCTATCCCGTAGACTGGATGTTCGTCGCGGCGCTTTTGAAGATTTAGCTACCCGCTTCCTCCACTCGTTTCTGTCTTTAGCTCTCCTGAGCGTGTCTTTGAGGTCCAGGCCAGTCCATCCATACAATGTACACCTTACAGTATGGAGCTGTCTCTAGAAACAATAGAGGGAGGGGGTGAGGTTGCCCAAATAGACAGCATTTGTGGAGTTGATATAACCTGAAAGGTGAATATGGGCTTTGCCAAGGAACAAATGTCAGAGAGGAAATGTTCATGCTTTTCAAGACGATCGAGGAATCATGAAAACGTTGCTATCCTCTGATAGCTTCCAAACGGGAAAATGGTACAGTCGTAGATGAAGATCTGCATTGAGAATGTAGACAGGTGAGATGGAGGAAAGTTATTGCTGCAGACATCGTCTACGGACAGACGTCTCATGGGGCTCAGCTACGGAATTCTGCACCCTGGTGACGTTTAAAGGGGTACGAACAGTGTGTGTTTGACCTGAAATTGTCGTTTTTGACCAATAATTTTTAGTTCTGATTTTCTATAGGTAATAAGTAATGGACAATTTCCACCATGGACATCAAAGAAGGACTTAACGGCACTTTAACATTATTTCCGTACCTTGTGCAAAACTGACGAAATGAGTTGGTGGTAAGGAAATGCTCAATACAAAAAGCTCTCTGCTCTTTACTTATCTTAACCATGATCTCGGTAGGCAAAGTAAACTTGAGAAAAACTATCTTCAGACTTCTGTTGGTCTGTTAGACCACTGTAATATGCAATGTGGCTCAATCGTTGGTTTTTTTAGTGGTATGCCTAATGCGAACTAGTGCGTTATGTTACAAAAATGGGGGCCTAGGTGAAAAGGGGTTGTTTTTTACACGCTGTGTACAGTAAAACTATTCTGTGGATTTTTGTAAAATGAACATCAGACAAATTCCTTTTGACTTCTGAATGTTGTGTTCAAATTTGAAGCGCAAAACTTCAGTGTGGAGGAAAATATTAGCAAAAAAAGTTATTGTTTTTTTCTTTTCAAATCACATTGTATATAGTTGTATAGTTGTGAATGCCGTGAACTTCTTACTAAACGAAGCAAAAACAAACTTCGATTCCTTGGGGCGAGAATGTATATCGAGTATCTTGGTCATACAGCTCTGGGATATGGTATTTCTCTCAAACCCAAGTTGGCCCTGACAAGCACGATCGAAAACTGCCTACTAAATGATCTAGATTTTGTTTTCCTAAATTTCGAAAAATATATTTTATAAGTGTGATGTCACATCTAAGATATTTAGTATCAGGAAGATCATTTTCGGTGTAGGCTTTTAACTGTACACAAAATTGTATTATAAAATATTCATCATACCCGCTATTGGTATTCTTGAGAATACTTGTATAGTGGGAAATGTTTTGACGAATTGTACAAGTCTCAGTGCAGTAGCAATGGCTATGGTTTCATCATTGTAAGGGAATTCGAAAGTACCAATGTTCGGAGATGCTTATGCAAGTGATAAGAAAAATGCCTCGAACTGAGACACGTTTCATTCTAATGCAGTTGCTCCTTTATCGTTGACGTCAGCGCACTTCAGGAATTGGTCATCTTCAATGATAAGCAAATGTGACTGCTATAAGCTATTGAGCCAACTAAGCGAATGACTCACCACGTGCCATGTTGGGCTATTTAGGGATGCCCCTTATTCAATCCCTGACAGTGAATTTGTTGAACTTTAACTGTTAGTGACAGGAAGTTAGAAGTTAGAATGCATCTTGACCCTCGGGGGTCATTGCTTCTTTTCACTTGTCGGTGATCCGTTTTATGCTACATTTCTGCGCAGCGATAATATAATACTATTTTAGGTACATTCAAAAGCTTATTTGCATGACACCTAAAGGGAAACATTTAATGAGTAGTATATTAGAACTCTATTTTGTTCCTGTCTAAATTATATAGATCTAGATCTGTGTTTTACGACCATGATTTGGTTTGGGGTTTTTTTAACCCGTTAGACGAATGGAAAGCATTTTTAAAATGAGTTATGTTGTACTAACGTATTTTAAAGCCAACGTTCAGCGAGTAAATCAGATCATAGGACAATAACACGGTCATGTGGGAGATATTATGAAAACAAAAGTAAACGCTGTTCATATCGTAATGTAAACAACCACGTCGGTGCTTATGCTAAGCTGGTACCAGGATTATTTTTGCATGTCAAGAATGTACATAGTGAACACATAATGCATAATCAACAATAGCCCCCTTATTTTAAGGGGGTGAGGTGCTTAGCTTTTCTATTTATGCACATAGTTTCCAAAACCACATCGAATCCACTTTTAAAATACATGTAAAAACAAACGATAGCATTTGTATAGTGAAAAGTCCCATTCAACATTCTCTGCGCTTTACGCTCTCTATATTACTATTAAACCCCACAGACCTGAAATGATAGCATTCTGAAGCCACCTCGATTTCCTGGGAAGCATACCGTGCAAGCTGCCATTTTATTTAAATTTTAAGGGCGCTAAAACACTAAACATACCGACAAGATCTTTGGTTGTCTTTGGCCGTGTACACATTCCCGCCTGGTTGAAGTGAGCAAAATCCATCGTCCGGCCTAAGGCTCGAACCTCCAAACCCGCAACCTCACGATTACGAGTTTGGTAGCCATACCACTACACTACCGACGCCACAGGGGAATGATTAGGCTCCCTGCTGTAGACGTGAGTGATTCTCAGGAAGGGGGGAGTGTCTTCGTGTTCTTCGCTAACCCATGCAAGACCTGATAGATCTCTCAGGGAGTAACTTATTGTGGGAGGTCTTCATCTCACAGTGCAGTAGAGTAGATTTAACCTGCATGGCCCTTTTATCTACACAGGTGGTAGCACCGCACGGAAAATATCAAGCAATATCAAGCAGAGCTTGATTTCTCGACCGAGTCTCCAAACCATTGTTAAATCGTCCAAATGTTGTACAATTTTGTGGTTACACCTAACGATTTACCGTATGATCGCCAGATCGTCCAGTTTTTGTACAATTTATCGTAACGTGTAACAGGGCCTTTATACTGACGAGAGGAGTATCAGTTTATTGTTAGGACGTGATTTTAAATTTTGCCAAGACGTCGGCCCGAAAGGCCAAATTCTTTTCGTTTTTACTGCCGTCTGTTAATCTTCTTTTTTTTTTTTACTTAACTTCCTCACAGGACCTCCTAATTGTACGTACATATCCTAGAATACTTGGAGCTCGATCCGACCTACCTGAAGATCAGGGGTGTAGAAAACATAAGGGATAAAACCGAGTGCTGGTGGTGATCGAACTTCAGACTTCCGGGTCGACAAGGGAACACCACACGTTTTGAGCAACTTGTGACCCCTGGGTAAACTGTGTCCTCTGGGTGTAAGGGGGGGGGGGTATAAATAATCGAATGTTTACGTTTGTCTGCTTGAAGGCTATATTATCTATTGAACCGGGTAGTCCTTGGCAGGCAAGGTTGAAGCATATCGTTATCTGGAAAAAATTGTGTTTATTCTTGGCTTGGAACAAACTCCCATTTAAAGTAAGGAGTGCCCCTACTATTCAGTTTCAAATAGCAGCTGAAACATAACTTACTCAATAAAACAAACCATAATATGTGTCATAACAATGAACTGAACATGCGTCGGTATGCCCGATCGTAAGACTGAAGAAATAGTGTGTGAGAATGAGAGAATTAGAGAGAGAGAGAGAGAGAGAGAGAGAGAGGGAGAGAGAGAGAGAGAGAGGGGGGGGGAGACAGAGAGAGAGAGAGAGAGGGGGGGAGGGGGGGAGACAGAGAGAGAGAGAGAGGGGGGGGGGGTGAGACAGACAGACAGACAGACAGACAGACAGACAGACAGACAGACAGACAGAGACAGAGACGGAGAGCACAGAAGTGTTATCTATTATCTATTTGTGGTGGCCGAGTTTTGTTATTCAAAAGGTTTTTTAATGGCTGCATTGATCGATAAGCGGTTTTCGCCAAAAGATTCTTTAAAATATTCTCCAGATCATGACGCCCTTGGGTTTTTTTTTTCAGTTTTGAGACCGTTTTGTTTCAAAAAGCTAAATTTCTTTATTTCGCCGATCGCTTTTGTAGGTCAACGCTTCTGTCTCTGTAATTTTAGATAACCCAGAAGTGATATTTCATGAGGCGCATTTTATTTTGAGAGTATAGATCTAGACCTTCTAATTTTTTGCGTCTTTCAAAATGTATTGCCTTATCCCAGTAGAGTGTAAATATAGTAGGCCAATTACTTTTTGTTGTTGATATTAAAGCACCG
>NW_004798319.1:229733-231208 GCF_000002075.1 Aplysia californica | reverse complement strand
ATTTTTTTCAGGACTCTGCCACAGAACTTCAGGATAAGATGAGACTGTAACATATTTTACGGTCAGACATTTTGAATGAACTTTAACCTGAGAGTACCCAAAGCTTAATGAAGAACAAAGAGTCGTGTGTGATGCTGTGATAGAGCTAGATATACTGAAGCAAAGCAAGATATTTGCCCTGGAGACAAGTGGAGGGACTGGGAAAACCCACACTATAAACCTGATTCTTGCGGCTGTCCGTTCCTTTAAGAAGATCGCCCTTGCTACAGCTCTGTCAGGCGTTGTAGCAACTCTGCTCTCAAATGGCAGAACATTACACAGCACAGATGCAAAATACCCCTTAGTATGAACGAACAGTCCATGTGCAGTGTGAGTCCCCAAGATGCCAGTTGCACTTTATAACGCCAAACAGAGCTGCTCATCATTGATGAAGTATCGATGGGCCACAAACACATCTTTGAAGCCATAGACCGAACACTTCAAGACATATGTGGGAATAACTCTCTGTTCGGTGGGCTAAATATGCTGATGTCAGATGACGGGCCAAGTACTACTAGTAGTTCGCCATGGCTCAAGATCACAGATAGTCAATGCTACGCTGAAACCATATCTGTGGGAGCATGTTAATGTGCTCAGACTGACAAGAAACATGAGGGTTTCGCTTACAGGTGCGACTGCTGATTTCTCCAACTATCTACTGAACATTGGTGATGGCAAACATAATGTATGCATGCAAATCGGGGAGTTTGCGATAGAACTGCCAGATGACACCACAGTAAAGAGCGAACGAGAGTTGATAAATTTTGTATTCAGTAACTTGCAGTCTAACACAAATCCTGACTGGCTGGCTTCCCGCTGCATCATCTGTCCCACCAACACAAAAGTAGACAAAATCAACCAACTGATCATGCAGTCCTTTCCCGGGGAAGAAAAGTCTGCAGGAGCAGTGATTCGGTGGAAGAAAATGTACACCAATACCCCTTCGAATTTATCAATTCTCTATGTCAGTCAGGTATGCCACCCCACAAACTGACATTGCGGAAAGACAGCATTGTCAGGTAGCTGAGAAATCTGGATCCCACAAACGGCCACTGCAACGGGACTCGCTATGTGGTTCAAAACTTTCATCAATATGTAATTGATGCTGTCGGTGCTTGCGGACCACATGCCGGAAAGAGACTTTTCATCCCAAGGATTCCCCTCATGCCTTCAGACAACATATTTCCCTTCCATATGCGATGGAAACAATTTCGGTTAGACCTGCTTTTGCAATGACTGCCAACAAAGATCAGGGACAGACTTTGAAAAGGATAGGGGTTTCTTTACAGGGCGATTTTTCCCCATGGACAATTATATGTTGCAAAGAGTCGTGTTGGGTCGAGGGCATCTATTAGGATACATGCAAACAGACCTGCTGCCCAGGACGGAGTTCCAGATGGCGCATATACCAGCAATGTTGTCTACGCATATGTCCT
>NW_004798319.1:227236-228569 GCF_000002075.1 Aplysia californica | reverse complement strand
TCTCTCTCTCTCTCTCTCTCTCTCTCTCTCTCTCTCTCTCTCTCTGGAAAAAATAGAAGACGAAGGAGGCTTGGGCAGACCGAGAGTAGCGGGTGTAAAGAACTTTAAGAGATGGGTGACGGGTAAGACAAAGGTATTACCTTTTGTTTATGAGCTCGGGCCAGACAAATGGGTGGCAAACCATGAGCGTTAATTATTTCGGTTTCAGATCTGGCACTCTCGAGGAAGAAAATATACTGCTTTCCTAATTTAGTTACTCAGACTGAGAAGACAGTCCCAAGGCTGGACGAAGAAAAAAAAATCAAGCTATGCCTGATTTTTTTGTGCAGCTAATCGGTCGTGTAGTCTGCCACGTCTACAGCCCGCAGGGGATAAAATTCTAGTTTGTAAACGTTTTGAAAACTTCGTCTTTACGTAAAAATAATATCAATTTCGGAACTAGCGTATCAAAATTAACAAAATGATTCGCCGATGACTCTTTTTCTTGCTAGATATTGAAGATCACAAAAAAGAAGTATTTTGGTGAAATTGCATTAGGTATCATTTTCTAATCACAGAGAGGACAGACAACTGAATGTGTAATAGACCAGGTTGTGTACCTACAGAACTCACAAGTTTTGCGTCCGAAAAAATACGTCAGAATATGTTTGTTTCTGTCAGTCAGAATAAGTCTGTTTCTGTCCGTCTGAATATGTCTATTTCTGTCCTTCGGAATATGCCTGTCTCTGTCAACCAGAATAGTATGTCTGTTTCTGTCTTGCAGAATAGTATGCTTGTGTCTGTCCACCAGAATGTTATTGTCTGTTTTTTCCGTCTGAATAAAATATGTATGTTTCTGTCCTTCAAAATATGTCTGTTTCTGTCCTTCAGAATAATATTGCCTGTTTCTGTCCGTCAGAATATTTTGACTGTTTCTATCATTAAGAATATTATGTCTGTTTCTGTCGGTCAGGATATGATTTATTCCTTTCCGAGGGGCTGTCCGCCAATAGACCACACACATTTTACGTCAGAAAAAGCCCACAAGTTTCCTAAGTTTGTTTCTGTCCCTAGTTGTAAAGCCACAGGGGCAAACACGCGATGAAAAGTTACAGAGCACATACACAAAATGATATTATAAATATGTCAATTGCATAATTTATAAAGCTCATTTCCACGATCTACAGCATGCTCTATGCACTTTGCAACTATAAAAAAACACCCCCTCTCTCTCACTATGCCTCTCTCTCTCTTTCTCTCTCTCTCTTTCTCTCTCTCTCTCTCTCTCTCTCTCGTTCTTTCTCTTTGTCTCTCTCTCTGTCTCTCTCTCTCTCTCTCTCTCTCTCACACACAC
>NW_004798319.1:222427-223864 GCF_000002075.1 Aplysia californica | reverse complement strand
TGTGTGTGTGTGTGTGTGTGTGTCATGTTAGCATTTATAGAATATAACGGCTTATTAAAGTTGACTTTTGATTCTCTTTGAGCTGGCCTTTAAGATTATTGTAATCCACAACAGTTCCTATCTGCCTTTAAGTAAGGTAGACCGGCGTCTGCAGTGTAGTGTTTCTGCACTTCGCTGTTGTGCGCAGGAGATCTGAGTTCGATTCCCAAGTAGAGAGAATTTCTATCGAGTTTTTCGGTCTTTCCGTTGTGATATGTTATCCCTTTTAGCCCGGGCTGGGCCTTACAAGCAGCGTCGAAGCCCAAATTAAATTATCTAAAGTATGTAAATAGCAGCGTAAAAACACATACAGTTTAGACAAATTCTTCCTGATATTTTTGTGAAAGTTGCAGAGCCATATCCAAGGGCACTCCATCCTGGGCCGAAGTGTTTTTTTGTGCCTCACAAGCCGCTTAAAAGATGAGAGTATTTACAGCAGTCTGTCTTCCTAACACTATTCGGCCAATAACGTACACGAGCTTATTTCAGATTTTGTTTAAGGCCCAAGCGGGATAATTAATACCGTAAAACAGCTAAAATGTATCATTACAAAGACAAAGAGAAAACGTTACTTCTTGGTGACCGGTTGTGAATCCTGCATGTGCTATGTGCGGCAAATTGAAACATATTATTTTGTTTCAAAATTCGAAACAGATTGTTGCTTTCTATGACAAAGCATTTCTTACAAATCTTGTTCTCTTTCTGATGGACAGCTTATGCAAGTTCACCTTTGATTAGGTAGGTCATACGGAGGTCAGTCAGAGGGAAACAAGACCCGCCCTGCTGTTACTTCGTTCAATAATATCGCACACTATCCTCTCCGTTAATCAACCCTTGTTATCCAAAACCACTCCGACAATCGTTCACGTTCTTATCGAGAAAGTACTGTGATCATTACAACAAAATCTTTGGTATAGAAAATGGAGGGGGGGGGTATTTAAAAGACGAGTTATATAACTATAATTTCCTTCTTACTTCTAAGTCATAAATAAAAGTGTGTCCACTCTTACTAGAAAAAGGGCGTTTGATTCCCAAATGGGGACTTATTAGGGCCTGCCATTTCAGCAAATCTTTCCGCCAGTCTAACTGGCCCTGACAAACAAATAGAAGCAGCCTGCCTTCTAATTTTCTAATCTGTGTCAATTGGAGATAAACATCGTTTACGAGTAAAACAAATCTCCTAAATTGAGAGTTGCATTAAAATTTTCAGCGTTTAGTACAAAAGTCTTATAAAGGCCTGGTAGGTTGACTTCTTGTCGCTGCAAGCAGAAGAAGTGAATTTGATTCCTCAGTGTAGATCATTATTTTTGTTGTTGCTGTTGTTGTTGTTGTTGTTGGTGTTGGTGGTGTTGGTGGTGGTGGTGGTGTTATTGGTCTGTTAGCTTGGTTGGTTGGTTG
>NW_004798319.1:220909-221779 GCF_000002075.1 Aplysia californica | reverse complement strand
TGTGTGTGTGTATTTGTGTGTGTGTGCGTGTGTGCGTGTGTGCACGTGTGTGAGTGTGCTTCGTTTGTAGAAGTTTTGGTGGTAAGAAGCAAAGACAAACAATCATGAGAAAGAATGAGCACTTGACAGAAAGAGGAGTTCAGGACCACAAAAAAAGGAAAAGGGCCGCTGTTGAACGGGAGAAACTGAGTTCACTGTGCAAGGTCTTCTTCCCACGCAAATTAATGTCAGACTCAAACTGTTACAAAACGCCTGCACGAATTTGAGCTGCATTCTTCGGGACGACGTCCCGTCCGCAGACCCAAGACCAAAGAGATGCACGTCGAAATGGAGTACACAGTATATTTTTTTTTCTTTTTGGTAAGTGTTTTACGGCGCTCGCAATTTCATTTCGTCATATTAGCGCTCGGGACACACCAAACATGTTCAGTTGACAGTATTTTTTTATATTTTGCTCGGATGGCGGCCAAAGCCTACTCTTATCGATTTTTGACCACCAAGGGATCTTTAACAGGCACAACTTGTACATGGGACTTCCGAGATTACTCGCCCTTATACGAGAAGGCTAGGTGTTCGGCCTTACCATAAGAATATAATCAGGGGTGGGGCTGAAGGACAGTCGTAAGAATGAGCCAAGGAGTAGGAGTAGAAGGGCTGCAGAAAGAGTCAGGAACCGAGAGAAGGGGACAAAGGGGGTGAGGGGGTAGGGGTAGAAAGTGGACTTCAAAAACAGACGACAGAACATTGTTAGAGAGCAGGAAAGAAGGTGAAAGGAAAAAAAATTATAAGAAAAAATACTTTCCGTCCCATATCTGGATTCTAACCGGGGGCTATTGAATGAGAGACGAAAACCGTAACCTCTCGACCACA
>NW_004798319.1:218848-220393 GCF_000002075.1 Aplysia californica | reverse complement strand
GGACAGCGCTTTCAAGACGACTGCTTTATACTATGGAGACTGCCCACGATGGGGATGGTTTTTTTGATGGTGTGGGATGAGAAAAGTCTTCAGAATAGGTCTCCTGTCTACCACGTTCAGGGCAATCACAATGCCATTCGCTATCGTGATGAGACTGATCAGCCTCGAGTGGTCCCGCAGCTGCAACTGATTGGTGCTGGCGTAATTTTCCAGGACGACAACGCCGGGCCAAACCGTGCTCGGGTTATCAACTATTGCATTGCTTAAAATGGAACTAAAAGACTGTCTAAGTCCGGAAATTCCCCTGATGTAAACCCAATTGAACATTTATAGGACGAGCTAAGGCGCCGTGTTCAGGGAAATTACCCACCAGCAGGAACTCTTGACCAGCTCCTTCACAATCTTCAGTAAGAGTGGATTGCTATTCCACAAGTGTTCCGGACAAACTTGGTTATGTTTATGAACAAAAGGTTCAGAAAGTGCTGGGCTAACAATGGAGGACATAGTCGTTACAACGTCTAATGTTGAAAGCTTTATTTTTGTGATTTTTAGTTTGGGTGGGGGGGGGAGGGGGAGATACCCATTTCCACCGTGCATATTGTTGTTGGGGTCGATGTGTTACAGTGTTTGATGTTATCACATGTTTCTTAAGATATCAAATTACTATCAGTAAAACAACAGACTTATTTTTTTCACTTTGTTCTCTTTTATCTAAATGCATATATAAGTGTTCCCTTACTTTTTTTTTTTTCGAAGTGTATATTTGCATAATATTATGTTCCCGTTCAAGATTACCTTTTGTATTTTTACTTCATGTTAATTGGAACTGTGAAGCAGATTTCAGTAGGGCGGCAGGTGTTTTTTTTACCTTAATTTACTGACCTTTTGAACTTTGTTAAGTCTTTACATTTTACCAAGGACCAACACTTAACCCGTTATGTTTTGTTTTATAATATAGATTTTTTGGTGCCCCGATAGACACAATTTAGATTATTTGGGAAGTGGACTTCCGACCCTGCCTGTCAGGGTCAACCCCGACTGAGACGGATACTTCACAGCAGAAAGACGGGATGCTCGATAAAAAAAAAATATTTTCCGCTAGGAAATCGAACTCAGGTCTCCTGCGTGCGGCAGCAAAATGCCTAACCGCTACTACACATACGCCGGTACCTTTTATGTGGCGATTTCTCATTGGCCTTCATTTATCTCCGGTCGTGGATTACTCTGTTTACATCACACTAACAAATTGTATTTGAACTGTCATTTTAGTACAGGGGAAAGGTAAAATAGACAGGCAAAAAAATATACAGAAAGAAAAGATGTAGGACCTTCCACTGCGCGTTTGCCCACTACCCGCCCTAGGATAGTCTTATTGTTTGGAAAATATTTTTTTAAGAAGTCAAAAACCACGAAAGCATCTTAGCTTCCCAAGCATTCAATATTACTCGTACTAGTGACAGAGAAGGAGAGAGAGAGAGTGAGAGAGAGAGAGAGAGAGAGAGAGAGAGGGAGAGAGAGAGAGAAAGAGAGAGAGAGACAGAGACA
>NW_004798319.1:217686-218748 GCF_000002075.1 Aplysia californica | reverse complement strand
ACAGAGAGAGAGACAGAGACACAGAGAGAGAGAGAGAGAGAGAGAGAGACAGAGAGAGAGAGAGAGAGAGAGAGAGAGAGAGATTGTTAAAGACTTTTATGTTGATCGAAGTGTCCCCAAAACTGCATTTGTCTATTTTCAGTTGTTTTTATTAGCGAGCTGCTAATGTGCTCTTCCCCTTACAGACACCACCGGCCATTATAGAAAAACATGTCTTTTTGCTACCAGACTGTGGTGAATGAGAAAATATGTGTACTCAACTCGCTCGTGATTCGTTAGCTTGCAAGCTGGTCGTGTGAGAACGAATGCCCATAGGTCAAACAGACCTGATCAGTATGATCAGATCAGTATGATCAGGTCAGGGTGGGTCTGGTCGGGAATGGCACTGGCCAGTGTACTTAATATCAGACTGACCTCTGCCCGTTTTGCTTCATCACCTTTAGCCAGGCAGTCCATTATGGCCTATCAGATCTCATGTGTAAAGGAAAATTGTAGTCTCTCGGTGTAATGCGATACGTTGTAGCACTCTGGTTGGCTTTGGGCCATGATTCTCATCAGATGCATCCAGTCATGACCTTTACAACCAAACATGTTTGATTTTAGAGGGAAACTGCACTAAAATGGCAGCTTTCGCCCCTCCATGAAGGACATTTTCGCCGCCTTCAAAGGTATCAAAGAAAAGATAGATTTAACAAGTATTTCTTCTTTCTGCTGGGATATTGTATCCCTCTCAATCTGGGTTGACAGGAAGAGCCAGAAGCTGCCTCCAAAATGATTTAGATTGTTTCGAAGGGGACACAAACACCCCTACATTTTTTTTTATTAAGAAAAAGCAACGCTTATCCAATTCAACCTCATAACTTTTGAAAAGGTGAAAATATCTCAATAGTTTGATTACTAGATCTTGTATAGTAAACAAAATCCTACTGTATTGAGGATACGTTATAAGAAGGGAAGTACACTTTACTTTTACCTGTATCTTGGGGCGAAGGCTGACTTGTTGAAAGTGTAATCAAAGGGAGACCAAAAAACAGGTAGAAATGAGCCAAAAACACGAAAAAC
>NW_004798319.1:212175-214006 GCF_000002075.1 Aplysia californica | reverse complement strand
ATGTGTGTGTGTGTGTGTTAATATTATTAACAAGAATGTCATAATGCCAAGTTTATTTGTTTGAGTAAAGAGAAGCACATCGACACAATGACGGTCACTTAGCTCATGGCAAAGGTAAGGCAGACATACAGGCACACAGACAGACAGGCACACAGACAGGCACACAGACAGACAGACAGACAGACAGACAGACAGACAGACAGACAGACAGACAGACAGACAGACAGACAGACAACCAGCTGGTCATATCAATAAAGAATGAGTCAAGATTGGAGCGGGGACGAGGGTACAGCAAATTCGTACCCTTTCAAGCCTGCATCTGACCCTTGACCCATATCTAAATTCCAAGTCATAGCCATACACGTGTGCTGTAATCTCCTAGATCATGCACGCTGACGTAATGCGGCTCACTTGGGAGTGCGTCTACAAGTGGCGCCGTCTTAGCACGTGCCTGGCCCCGACGTCTGGCGTGAGTCAGTCACCAGGGAAATGAGCATTAGGCCTATAGTAAGTACATGCACGTATTATATCACGTGAGGTCTACCACATGACTTGTCACTCGCGAGAGAAGCATGCAATAGAATACAAGTCTCGTGAGTTTTTGATGGAAAAAAAAATGCCCATCCATCTCGAATAGATATAGAGATATTTGCGATTGAATGAGGTTTGGGGGTACGGGGGTGTGGGCGGGGGGGGGGGAGAGGGGGGGGGGGGGAGGGGGGGAGAGAGAGAGAGAGAGAGAGAGAGAGAGAGAGACAGACAGACAGACAGACAGACAGACAGGGAGAGAGGGAGGGGGGGGGGGTGTGGGGGGGGGGGGGGGGAGATATCAGAGGTAAAAATCAGTGAGTAAAAGAGCGCCAAAGTTTGGTGACTTCCAAAGAGAATCCTTGGAAACTGCACATTTACATGTTTTCGTGCATTGATCTATTTTGGGTTGGGGGTTCCAGTAAAATATCCGACAGAAAAGTGTTTCTGGGTGGACTTAAAAGTCGTTGAGCTAAAAAAATAAAGAAAAGAAAAGAAAAGAATGAAAATTTTTAGAAGGAAGAAATTTTAAACAAAGAAAGAAAAAGTAGAAATTGCTTAATGGGCGGGACAATGTCGGTTCCTTCGATTTCATTATTTTTGTCGAGCGTCTGATTTCATCATGATGCCACACATATTATATGTCATTCCGAACAGAAGAAGTTGTAATTGTGGATGTCTATTTGACGCTCCCTTTGACACAATTCTAGATCTTTCAGGGGACTTTGAAAGGCGGTATTACTTTGAGTCTGTCTGTCAGGACCAACCCGGGCGGAGAGGGATAGGCCTACAGTTAAAAGGAGCGAGTGTGTTGACGAATGTGTGCGAATGTGAGTACTTACTTACTTATACTTACTACCCGTTACGCCATTTGGCGTTTAGGGCAGCAACAAAGGATCTCCAGCTCTGTCTGTTTTGGGCCATCTTGGCCAATGTCCCCCATGAATGATCCCAGGACTTCATTTCAGACTCTACTTTGCGTCTCCAGGTCACTTTGGGTATGCCCCTTTTTGCGATTTCCTTCGGGTGTCCAGCGGAGGGCATAATAGAGTCCGGTTCTCTTCTCAGAACATGTCCAATCCATCTCCATCTTCTCCTTTTTTATTATGGTTGTCATGTCCTCTTGCCAACATTTTCGTAGCAGATCTGCGTTGGAAATCGTGTCAGGCCAGAAGATTCGGAGGATTTGGCGTAAGCTGGTTGTAAGAAAAGAAGATAGCTTGGCACGGTCATAATCAGTCATCATCCAGCATTCAACTCAATATAGGAGTGTGTATAGTACACAGCTGTTATACAGCTTTAA
>NW_004798319.1:210622-212075 GCF_000002075.1 Aplysia californica | reverse complement strand
CCTTCGAGATTTTTCGCCTTTGTCCGAGAAGGCTAGGTGAAGATCTGTCCTATCATAAGATCAAGGGTGTGGATGAAAGACAGCTGTAAGAAGGAGTCAAGGAGAGGCAGTAGAAAGGCTACAAAAAGAGTCAGGAGTCCAGAAGAGGGGGCAAAGGATGTGAGGGGGGGGCAGAAAGTGGAGACGAAAGCAGAAGAAAGAATATTGCTAGAGAGCAGGAAAGGAGGTGAAAAGAGACAATTTCAGAGAAGAATGTTTCCGTAACTACCTGGATTCGAACCTGGGACCTTTGAATGAGAGGCGAACGACTTAACCTCAAGGCCACGAGAGCCCCCTCTCTTTAAACACAGCAATGTGATGGAATGAAAAGGGCAGTTGTAATTCTACCTTGTAAATGTGATATATACAATAACAATACTTCCTTTTACATCATCTAGATAGAGATGGGCTAGCTTCTTGACAAGAGAATCTTGCTGCATTGTCTTTGGTGCAAGATTGCCTAATTAAGCGATGCAAACATCAGAAACATCCTCCACAAGCAAAAAAAAAAAGAGGTATGAACGAAAGAAACACAATACAAAATATACTTACTTAGAACACTTTACAACTCCAATTGTCTGCAACGGCTTCAGATTCAAAATACAATTATGCCAGATAGTGCCTTTGTTGTTGTTTCTTTCAAACGCTTTTTTTGTGCTGGTATTTACTATTTTTCGTTTGTTCGATTGTGTGTTTGTTTTTTTGCTTGCTGTTTGATTGTTTGTGTGTTTGTTTGTTTGTTTGCTGTTTGTTTGTTAGCTTGTCTGTATGTTTGTTGTTTTTAGGGGGTGTCAATTCTTTGGTTTTTTCAAAGCTTGGCACTTTCCAAGTTTTAAGGTTAATTATAAGTATAAGGTAATGGAGTATTCAAATAATAGGAAACATTGTTCTTAATTAATCTACACCTTATCATTTAGAGTAGTTTATATATAGGTCCATACACACTGGCGCAGTTCCAACAATGTTATTTTATTGCAACGTTATTCATATTGACAAATGGCCCCATTGGAAGGCAATATTAGGATTTTGTGCGACGATTTTCCTCCAACTGACGTAACGTTCGTCAAATTATAATTATCTTTCTGGATTATCTTTGGATACATATTTGAAGTACATGTACTTGCATTCACATTTCCATTTGTTTCGTCCTCGGTGTAAACGTCAACATACTGAGGTTCGTGTAATCCAAGTCAAATTCATAATATTTGACCACATGGCAAATATTTTGTGAACAAATTCAAAGCTGTACATAGATATTCTCAGTTGTCCTCAAAATCAATTTTTGAAAAGGATCGAATAATTCAGCATGTGGTATGTCAAAAATGACAATAGCTACTCGACCATTATGTCTGAAGAAATGTGAAATTCTCTCTCTCTCTCTTTCTCTCTCTCTCTCTCTCTCTCTCTCTCTCTC
>NW_004798319.1:207562-209843 GCF_000002075.1 Aplysia californica | reverse complement strand
GAAAAAAAACTGCAGTGTGTCCCAAAGCGAATACAGACTAAAATCCATTTTTTCAGGTTCTCTCTGTTTAGCAAAAAAATGGCTATGCAACACTCTTTACCCCCGCCCTTCATCGAGTTAAAGGAAATGAAATTATGAACGCGAAATATTTTAATACAAATGAAGATCTATGATCAAATATACAAGTAAACTGATTAAATAATGGGAAAATAGGAATATATAAGCAGATTAATAACAACAAAATGAACTCAACAATAAAATTACTCAATAAATAATTGTAGCAAAGCAATTATTCAAAGAACCGACTAATCAACACACCAAGAGGCAATGATGAATCAAATAAACAATAATTATGGATTTTGCCCCGCGCAAGTTTATTTCCTGGTTGGACATTCAACATCATATATGTGTAAAATAAAGCTGGAACGGAAGCATTAATTATATGATTAATTCTAAATAAGTCACTTTCTTTTTTATCTAGAAGGAAAGGTACTGACCCTTAGCCAGACATGTTTGACGTATAGATGTCACGTTACATGTTCGACAATACTTGTTATTGTTCGTGGATGAAAAGACAATTGTTGTTAGCTTGGGGTTTCCGACACTGCGCACCATTTTGTTCATCATTTTTGTTGGTGTCCAGTCGTCTGGAACACAATATTGTTGGTCTTGAGGTTGATTTTGTTTTTGGTCATAGGATAGGTTGTCATGGCAAGTCAACCCCTCCTAGTCCCACTCCCTCTGTTGCTCAATATTATGCCAGATCTTATTTTAACTTTAACGGCGTCAGGGCCAATCGCCCTACAACAAAGAAGTTCCCCAATTGTTTAAAAGTTTCCTACAGAACAACGTACGTTCACTCACAAATATGCGTTTGGAGTGACCTTCCGTCTCATCCAGAGATAGGTCTAGAAAAGTTGCAAGAATTCCATAATAAAAGACAGCAGAAATGTCTGCCGTGACGTTACCCACTTCTCATCATGTTCTTTTTTGCAATTGCAAAAGGTCAAAAGAGCGTTCGGGAGACATTAGACATTTTCAGTTTTGTAGGGATTTTGAACTTTGCCCGGGAGGCAGCGGAAGCCTACTTTGATCGCTTTTAGGACCACCAAGGGATCTTTTACGGGTTCAATTTGCAAACGGGACCTCCGAGATTTTTCGCCCTTATCCGAGAAGGCTAGGTTTTAGATCTTAATTACCGTATGATCAGGGATGTGGCTGAAGGACAGCATTAAAGTCACTGGAGACTGGGCCTTTTTCGGATCTACATGCGCTGAAGACTGGCATTTGGGGGTATATCAACATTTCAAACAACACCCTTCCCAAAGACATACACGTACAACCACCATTTTTACACACATAACCGATCTAAACATGCCCAAAATGACACAATAAAAAAACAAACAAAAAAACAGAACAGCAAAATCTTTGATAGTTTTTTTTAGAAATTATGTTTAAATGTGCTAAAATTTGTTGCTCGAAAAAAAAATTTGACGTAATGTCTTGTTTAAAAAAAACCCTGAACATTTTAAAACTCCAATAACCTGCAAAGGCCACGGATTCAGAAGATGTCTGATAGAACTTTGTGGTTTGATTTTCTTTGTTTTGTTTTTTGGTCTGTGTCTTTAGGCGTTTTTCTTTACTCGAATAAGAGAAAACCTTGTTTTTTAGAGTACTTTGCCGATCTCCATACACTCTAGCGTGTTATTTTATTGTAACCGTAATCATGTGACAAATTGCCCCGTTAAGCCCCTCTTGAAGGAGATAATAATGTGGGAGAATGGAGCTACTATTACATTGGCAGAGGAAATTTTCGCGTGTTTGTGTGAGCTAAGGCACCTCACGATGTCGGTTAGATTATATTTATTAGTGAAAAGGAAAAACAAGACAGAAAATCATAATTCAGGTAGAAACAAGACTGGGGAGGACAGGAATTAGGACCAATCAGTAGCACCCTCCAACCACCTGCAGGGGCCTGTTGTGATAGATATGTATAGAGCAACAGATCTATGTCATGGAAGAGAAGAATTCACTAGCAAACGTCTGTTTGTTTGTTTTTGTTGTTTTTGTTTTGTTTTTGATTGTTGTTGATTTTTGCGGGGAGGGGGGGGGTATGCCTTAGTAAACGTTTTGTGGCACTTGCAACACAATAACTTAAGATTAAACAATGTACATGTACAAGTGTCGAAGTGAGTTTAAGTTAAAAGAAGTACACAAACAAAATGACGATTAGTAAATACTAAATGCGTGGGGGAAAGAAAGAGAGGAGGGAGAGCGTGGG
>NW_004798319.1:206306-207462 GCF_000002075.1 Aplysia californica | reverse complement strand
CTGTGTCTTTAGGCGTTTTTCTTTACTCGAATAAGAGGAAACCTTGTTATATAGAGTACTTTGCAGATCTCCATACACTCTAGCGTGTTATTTTATTGTAACCGTAATCATGTGACAAATTGCCCCGTTAAGCCCCTCTTGAAGTAGAGAATAATATGGGAGAATGGGATTTTTGGACCACCAAGGGGCCTTTAACGTGCGCAACTTGAACACGGGACCTACGAGATTTTTCGCTCTTATACGAGAAGGCTATGTGTATATCTTTCCTACCATTAGTTGAGGGGTGTGGCTGAAAGACAGCACTAAGAAGGAGCCAAGGAGTAGCAGTAGCAAGGCTGAAGAAAGAGTCAGGAGGCCAGAGGAGGGGGCTGAAAGTGGAAACGAAAGCAGACGACAAAACATGGTTAGAGAGCAGGAATGGGTGAGAAAGGAGAGAACCCCAAAAATGATGCTGTTTCCCTTTTAGCCTGAGTTCGCCCTGTAAAGTAAGGTTGAAGCAATCCGCTGTATTGTGGGGGTTACAATATTTACAGTTACGATATTTTTTGTTACAAAGGGTATAGAACGCTCATGTGACCTTATGCGGTCGTGAGCGCCGTAAAAGTCTTACTGAAAAAAGGGTAAAGAGCATTTCGTTTATTTGTTTGTTTGTACGTTCGTTTGTTGTTTGTTTGTATGCTCTAGAGAAGAACATCAACACAATAGCAACAATCTAGGGCAGCGGAAAAGAAAGAAAGATAGAAACAACTGAGGGAAATAAAAGAAGTAGATCTAGCACCCGCCACCGAACAAAAGGATAGTTGGCTTGAATTTAGGAATTTTACATGTATACGTCACAGTCACAGACGGCACACGTTTTCTCAGTAGATGTTTTAAATTTTGTATTTATTTATTTGGCAGCGGTGGGATTCAAACCCACGCCTCCGAAGAGACGGGTGCCTAAAACCAGCGCCTTAGACCTCTCGGCCACTCTACCTCATTTTATTTTCTATTTTTTCCCGCGACACCCAAAAGGGTATAAACGGCGGATAAAGGTATTAAAAAATGTATTTATTTATTATTGATTCATTCGTTTATTCAGTTGCGAGCGCGTAAAACCTCTACTAAACAATATAGATTTAGATCTAGTAATAATTCATTTTTTTATATTTTTTTT
>NW_004798319.1:203539-204786 GCF_000002075.1 Aplysia californica | reverse complement strand
TTAAATAACGTATGATCCATACTGCTGTTGTTATTGTTCCAGAGGGCACAAAATGAGTACATTTTCAGCTTTCAAGTTCAAGGATTCAAAAGCTACAGAAGTTACCAAATTTTGGAGGCCATTTTCTCGTTAATGTTCCCTCTGAAATCAAGCTATAACAACCTCTTTCACTCGCAAACATCTCGACTTCTATTTCTATTCAAGATAGATGGGTATTTTTTAAATAGAAAGCAAGGCAAACGAATAGAGCTAAGCTTTCAGATCATACCAATCACTCCACACACTCAAAAATTGACGAACACCCGATTCCACGGCGTCGCGACAGATATTCATTTGTAATATATCATAAAATGGTCATTTCACATAATTCATTCGCAGGTGTTACCCGGTTGAAACAGAAGCTAGGATTGGAATTGATAGGATGTAATTGTACCTACCCCGCTCGGGAATCGAACCCATGTCTTTTTTCGTCGAGCAACGACGAAGAGCCTTTAGTCATTACAACACAGATACATGTATAATATCCCTCCTCTAGAATCATGTTCTAATTCTTCACATGTTGGCGAAAAGCCTGGCCGTTACACATTATAACACAGCCACAGCTCTTGTTACCCTGAGGCGAAAGCTTGGCGCTGATTAAATAACTTTCCTATTCGGGAACTGAACCCACGTCTTTCACGCGCAATAGCGTAGAGCCTGACGAAAATAACATACAACGCAGACGCAGATGTTAGTACTCCGACGAAATAACTACATTGTAAAGCAGAAACTGTCAAAGACGCCACACATTGTCGTGAGGGAAAGTTGTTCTCTTCTTAAACTTTAAACAAGTGGAGTCGTGGACTGAATCACTATGCCTGTGTAAAAAAAATGTACTCTTGTTTTATTTATTAGGAGGAATGAGTGGAAAGTGATCGTTCGTACCGGTGATTATCTTGGACAGGTAATCGTTAGAAAACGTCGGGATGTACTTGGAAATGGATAGACGTCAAAGTTTATTCACGGCGAGTTACGTGAAATGATAAGTCGGGTGTATACAGCCCTGTCCCACTCCTCGCCCCGGCCCATCCTGCAGACAGATCTAATACAATTACTGTCTACACTGGTTCAGCAACAAATGTAACATTTCTGCTCCCCTGAGGCCCCACGTCGATGTGGGGTATGGCCTTCAAACAGATCATTGGGACACAACACTTTTTAAAAAATTTTAAAACATTTACTATAATAAAACAAGTCTCCGAAAAACA
>NW_004798319.1:200366-202902 GCF_000002075.1 Aplysia californica | reverse complement strand
GGGGGGGGTTCTCATATTGAGCAGCGGGCAGCAAGCTGGGACCACGGTTCTAGGCCAATCTGATCGCTGACAAAGAACTAAGATTAAGAATCAGGGCCGAACTAGTTCATCTCCAAAACGATCTAGATCTCGTGTAGTTAGAAGCGTAATGAAATCTTTACAAATGTACAAGGTGACCACCGTATCCCTAGAGATTCATTCAAATTTTGACCACACCTGCCAAGTACCAGCGTCTGTGGTGTAGTGGTTAGGAACTTTGCTGTTTCAAGCAGTAGACATAAGTTCACTTTCCGTATGGGGAGAATTATCGAGTACTCTCTAATGTAGTGGGACGTCGAATCCCTCTCGCAACCTGGATTGGCCCAGGCAGGCAGAGCCGAACTTAAATTTTATTCATGTTAATGGGGTGTAAAACGTTAAAAATTAATTTCTTTATTTTACTTTACATTTCACATTGACCATAACTGTGTTTGACTGGAGAGTCAGGGCAGAGGACAATGTTCAAAAGTCAGAGGTGGCATGACTTGTAAGTGCTTGTGTGAATGGAGAGAAGCACAACCACACAAAAACAGGTATGAAGTAGGCCTACAGAGAAAGAGTAAGACAAACACAGAATTAACGGAGGGGTACAGACAGAGTAAGGCAACCCCCCAACAAAAAAAACACACACCAGAGGTTTTGTGAGACTGTCTTTTAGGCCTTTCAACAAAGTGACATGTGTGTCTCTCTGTAGTTTCAGAGACTAAAAGAAATAACTACACATACAAAAAACTCCTTTTAAAAAATGCATGATTAAATCAACTGCTCACGGAAAAACTGTCATACGGTACTTTTCAAAATGGTGAATAGCAGAGTCTTACACTAAGCAGTCGAAATAAATAAATATACTGGAAAAGTAGCCAAAAAGTTATTAGGTTCAAAAACACTTTTAAGAACAGGAAAAAACAACACTGTCATCTTAACTTATCAGACAAGTAAAATTTATTGCATCACATTAACAAACTATACAATACATGGAATTTATGCGACAGAATGCCAGGTCTTTTTCCATAATCCAAGAACCTTAAGGCTCTTCAAGGGATGCCATATATTTTCATTCACACTGCAAACAACTTACAAGGGTTTATATAACATCACCAAAAAAATTGACAAGTCTAACAAAGATGTTAAAATTTGACAAAAGAAAAACATAAAATTGACACAAGAACAACAAGTTTAATGAAGAAAAAACAAACAAACAAGAAAGAAAGTCATCACATTATTATTATACAAAATTTACCTGTCTAAAATCATCCATCGTCATGTTACAAAGAACTGACAACACATCCTCCGTGGCATCTAATTATAAATCGGAAGTCTGCAATTTGAGCGATGAATCCATCGCCCCCCCCCCTCCCCCCACCACCTTTACTATAAATAAAAATTATAGATAGATAAATAAATGATGGAGTAATAATAATGATAATAATAATAGCATTTTATATTGTGCATGTATCCATGCTCTATGCGTTTTACAACTATTAAAACATAAAACGAAGCAAAAATGCAATATAATCAGAAAGTACAGCGAGGTTCAGGAACATCAAAAGCAGCACAATGCCCATAGATCTAGTTCTATAGCGATTGTTGGTTTATGTATTTTGAAAAAATTAAATAACGTAGGATCCATACTGCTGTTGTTATTGTTCCAGATGAAACACAGTAAACATGTACATAAAAATAAAACACTATACATGGAATTCATACTACAGGTGCCCTTTTACATATTCCAAACATCAATAGGCACAGTAAGGGATGCCATCTGTTTGTCATTTCTTCCCACAATGGCACAGCGAACAAACTTACATGGGCTACTATTATAAAGAGCTATCCACACATCATCCATCATGACATAACGAATAATGACCCAACTAAAAAGAAGATTTAAGTTAAGCTGAAGAGAAGTTCATCAATAAATATGATAACGACCTTCAAGGTAGGGAAAGAGTAAGACACTTTTAGACAGACAGATAAACAGCAAGAACAGAGGAAAATAAGAAAAAGGACTAAGACCTACCAGTCATGCTCTCCAACAATGTGCAGATTTACACAGTGTACGCGATCAAATCACAAAGAATTGTTCAGTCAACAACCGTCCACCATCACATACAAAGATCTGAACCGTCAAAAAATTCAGCCACCACATTACAAAAAAACAGATCACGCTTAACACCATTCATAATCACATTACAAAGTGAGGATCAGACTGATTGCATCCATCATTATTTCATAAATAACTTAGGAATCAGGAGTGCAACAGTAGTACCAACCATCTAGCATCATAACACACATTTTTGGGGGTTGATGCTCTGCAATAGTACCATCCCCTCCCCACATTCCCTCCCCACAACAGTAGCCTACACACATTTCAACACCGGTACCTTCTTTGTGTGGTAATAGGCCTACCATACCCCCTGCCCCACAAAAAACAACAACAAACATTTTTTTTTTAAATTATAAATTAATAAAACAACAAGTCTACACATCTCTACACTAC